>NC_083405.1:7967538-8079280 GCF_020745735.1 Hemiscyllium ocellatum
GTCACGAGTTCAATTAATATTTGGGCAACGTTTTTTAAAGTTAACACTCTGCAGAGATTTTATTTTTCAGTTTGTCATCATATGTGTGCATGTGTCAGTATTTTTTGAAAGGAAAACATTGGTGTACAGATTTGCAATATCAAAACTGTCTGTCATTTATGCTGTCATTTATCTGTCCATCGTAGTTTGAGCAATTTTTTCTGGGCCATAAACTTGCTAATTTTAACAGATTAAAGAATCCTGCCTGACGTGTTCCAACTCGCATACTCAATGCTCTGACCAATGAAGGCAAGCATACCAAACCCCTTCTTCACCAGCCGTCTACCTGCGACTCCACTTTTAAGGATTTTTGAGCCTGCACAGTCTTGTTCATCAGTACTCCACAGGGTCCGACCATTAGTTGTGTATGTTCTACCCTATTTTACCTTACCAAAATGCAACACTTCACATTTCTCTAAATTTAACTCCAACTGTCACTCCTTGGCCCATTGGCCGTTCTGATCGACGTCCCATTGTACTCTGAGGTAAACCTTGCATCTCCAATTTTAATGACATCTGTAAACACAATAAACAGGCAAATATTCACATTCAAATCATTGATATAACTAATGAAAAGCAGTGGATTCAGCACTATTCCTTTTGGCGCAACACTGGTCATAGGTCTCCAGTCTGAAACGTAGTCCTCTACCACCCTCAGTCTCCTATCTTCACTCTAATTTTGTCGTCATTTGACTAGCTTAACTTGGATCTATTTATGATCTAACCTTACTAACTTGTCTGCTATGGAGAATCCTGTCGAATGCCTTGCTGAAGTGTATATGGAAAGTACCATCACCAATCATCTTTGTCATCTCTTCACAAAACGAAATGAACTTTGTTAGAAATGATTTCCCATACATAAAGCCATGTTGACTATCCATCATCAGTTGTGACTTTTGCAAATACATGTAAATCCTACGCCTCTCAATGCTCTCCAACAACATGGCCACCAATGACGACATGCTCTTTGGTCTACAGTTCAGGACATTATTTTCTTTCCTCGCCCCATGCTTCTGCTGCTCACTGCAAATGTTAATGTATATAGGTTGGTGATAGCATCAAGGAGCCTGAGCAAAATCGCACTTCATCAGAATCCGTTGCAAACTCTCCGCTGTTTGGAATCATTCACAGCACAAGGGAAGATGTTTATCAACATTGAGCATCAATCATCTCAACTGTGGGACATTACTGCAGGAGATCCTCAGTGTAGCTCCCTCAGCCCAGGCCTCTCCAGTTTCCCTACAGTGTGGAAGCAGGCCATTCAGCCCATTGAGTTCACACTGATCATTAGTGGGGATATTCACTGTAGGTTGCACAACGTTCAGAACACTTCGCCATCCCTCAGGTCCGAACTCAGTCTGTGTCCGTGCGCAACAAGACCTGGACAGCATTCAAGCCTGTGCTGTTTAACTGCCGTTAACATTTATGTAACAGTGCTGCCAGACACTGCACATTTCGATAGTAAACGAAGGAGTTCATCCTACACCTCAATTTAGCTTGATAAGAATATGGGAATGTCATTCAGCCCATCAAAACTATTATGCAAAAAGAGAGACAGCGCATTCCGTCCCTCCTGCCTGTTACACAGGAAGACAAGCTCTCTGTCCAACATTGCACGTCACTTTTACAGGATCAGGAAGAGACAATTTCACACTTGGAGTCATTTACAAAGGAACAGGAAGATGTCATTCAGCTTCACAAGTCACTAACCCAGGAACAGGAAGGATTTAGAGATGGTCCAAGATCATAAAAAAAATGGAAGAGGGACTGAACAGATAGCCAGCTCAACTTTGTTCCTCGTGGCATCATTACTTATTGTACATATGTGTTACTTTGACATGGTTTCCTGGGAGTAGGAATGAAGACAATTTTTTAACCAGTTTCAAAGTCATCTTCTATCGCTGAGAGAGCAGACCCATGTTCTCTCTCGAAGTCAGAAGCTGATGGGGAATGGCTGACTGTTGCACATTGAAGGTATTATGGCTTCTGACAGGACTGTGTACAACGTAACATTGAGTGCAGGTTCACACAGTAACTGTGCATGAAAGTGCTCAGAGTTCATTCAGAGCCTGTACCTCACTGTCAATCGAGATGAGGTCTTTTCAAAGGCACATCAGCTATCAGTAATCGACCACCCTATAGAAAGCATGGAATTTCTTTTCTTATCAATGGCTGCTTGAGACATAATGAGCATCCGTCCATAATTGTCAGGTTTAATTTTTTTAGTCTCTCACAGAGCTGCAGATTAAACACATAGTTACTTGATTCTCTCCTTATGGTAACACCATGGCAGGGTTCAGTCTGGTGAAACTCCTTTTCACTGTCTCGGTCGCATGGAAATTATTATTTATAAAGCAGACTCAGTCTGTGCACATTAGCCCAAATACTGGCTCAGCAAAACACTACCAAAGATTAAGATGCATTTATTCAGTTACTTTAATAATTTTACATGACATATAAAGGCGCATAGCTTCAAGGCCTCGGCCTCACTCTCTCAGCAGAGCAGGTAAGGGCTGTTTGGCAGTGGCTGTTTGAAGGCTCGGTGACGTTTGTTTAACGGTTTAAATTTTTTTTTTAAAAAAAGGCACGGAGCGGACCCGGAAGCTGGTGTAGCACTAGCTTACCTGGGTAAGTTGTTTTCCTAAAAAGGCGCGCAGGAGAGGAACCCGAGACACTACAGGAGTAGAGCCACCCACCCGAACTCCTCCTCTCACCTATTAATAAGACCCGTTGTGGTAAGAATGTAAGTGCTGCATTTTGCTTATTCACGTGTTTAGACCTAGTTTTTTTTAAGGGTTACTTTTAGAGGGATGGCAGTGAAGGCAGTGCAATGTTCCTTTCTCAACATGTATGAGGAGAGTGATGCCATGGTCGTCCCCGCTGATTACACTCGCAGGAAGTGCACCCATCTCCAGCTGCTCCAAGACCGTGTTAGGGAACTGGAGCTGGAGTTGGATTAACTTAGGATCATTCAGGAGGCAGACGGAATCATAGATCGGAGCTTTAGGGAAGTAGTAACTCCAAAGATTGTAGACAGGTGGGTGACAGTGAGGGGGACTGGGAGGAAGCAGCCAGTGCAGAGACCCCCTGCGGCCGTTCCCCTCAAGAACAAGTATACCGTTTTGGATACTTGTATGGGGTGGGGCAGAAGGACTTACCAGGGGTAAGCAATGGGGTTCAGGCCTCTGGCACAGAGCCTATCCCCGTTGCTCAGAAGGGAGGGGAGGAGAAGAACCGAGCAATAGTTATTGGAGACTCGATAGTTCGGGGCACAGATAGGCGGTTTTGTGTGGGCGAGAGAGACTCACGTTTGGTACGTTGCCTCCCAGGTGCAAGGGTACGTGATGTCTCTGATCGCGTTTTCCGGGTCCGTAAGGGGGAGGGCGAGCAGCCCCAGACCGTGGTCCACATTGGCACCAACGACATAGGTAGGAAGAGGGATGAGGATGTTAGGCAAGCTTTCAGGGAGCTAGGTTGGAAGCTCAGAGTTAGAACAAACAGAGTTGTTGTCTCTGGTTTGTTACCCGTGCCACGTGATAGAGAGTCGAGGAATAGGGAGAGAGAGCAGTTAAATGCGTGGCTACAGGATGGTGCAGGAGGGAGGGATTCCAGTTTCTGGATAGTTAGGGTCCTTTCTGGGAAGGTGGGACCTCTATAAACAGATGGTCTACACCTGAACCTGAGGGGCACCAATATCCTTAGGGGGAGGTTTGCTTGTGCTCTTTCGGTGGGTTTAAACTAACTCTGCTGGGGCATGGAAACCTATATTGTAGTTTTAGGGTGCAGGACCTGGAGTGTAGGGAGGTTAGGAACCAGGCATCAATCTCGAAGGAGGGTGCCTGTAAACAGTAAGGTGGCTTAAAGTGTGTATACTTCAATGCGAGAAGTATACAAAATAAGGTAAGTGAACTTGCAGCGTGGGTTGGTACTTGGGAGTTCGATGTTGTGGCTATTACGGAGACATGGGTAGAACAGGGACACGATTGGTTGTTGCAGGTTCCAGGGTTTAAATGTTTTAGTCGGGTCAGAGGTGGGGGTAAAAGAGGGGGAGGTGTGGCATTGCTTGTCAATTTAGTATTACAGCAGTGGAAAGGACGATGAATGAAGACTCGCCATCTGAGGTAGTTTGGGCTGAGCTTAGAAATAGGAAAGTTGAGGTCACCCTGTTAGGAATTTTCTACAGGCCTCCTAATAGTCCTAGAGACGTAGAAGAAAGGATTGTGAGGATGATTCAGGAGAAGAGTGAAAATAATAAGGTGGTTGTTATGGGGGACTTTAACTTTCCAGATATTGACTGGGAAAGCTATAGCTCGAGTACGTTAGATGGGTCGGTGTTTGTCCAATGTGTGCAGAAGGGTTTCCTGACACCATATGTAAACAGGCCAACAAGAGGTGAGGCCATACTGGATTTGGTTCTGGGTAACGAACCAGGCCAGGTGTTAGAATTGGAGGTAGGTGAGCACTTTGGGGACAGTGACCACAATTCAGTGACTTTTACTCTAGTGATGGAGAGGGATAAGTGTGCACTACAGGGCAAGAGTTATAGCTGGGGGCAGGGAAATTATGATGCGGTGAGGCATGATTTAGGATGTGTGGCTTGGAAAAGTAGGCTTCAAGGGAAGGGTGCAATCGATATGTGGAGCTTGTTCAAGGAACAACTACAGAGTGTCCTTGATAAGTATGTACCTGTCAGGCAGGGATGGAAGAGTCGTGTGAGGGAGCCGTGGTTTAATAAGGAATTGGAATCCCTTGTTAAAGGGAAGAGGGCGGCCTATGTAAAGATGAGGCGTGAACGTTCAATTGGGGTGATTGAGAGTTATAAGGTGGCCAGGAAGGATCTAAAGAGAGAGCTAAGAGCAGCAAGGAGGGGACATGAAAAGTCCTTGGTTGATACAATTAGGGAAAACCCAAAGGCTTTCTATAGGTATGTCAGGAATAAAAGGATGACTAGGGTAGGAATAGGTCCCGTCAAGGATAGTAGTGAGAAGTTGCGTGTGGAGGCTGAAGAAATTGGGGAGACACTGAATGAATACATTTCATCAGTATTCACTCAGGAACAGGACATTGTTGCCGATGTGAATATTGAGTCACAATTAATTAGCATGGATGGCTTTGAGATATGTAGGGAAGAGATGTTGGAAATTCTGGAAAGGATGAATGTAGATAAGTCCCCTGGGCCTGATGGCATTTATCCTAGGATTCTTTGAGAAGCAAGGGCGGAGATTGCAGAGCCATTGGCCTTGATTTTTATTCCTCGTTGTCTACAGGAATAGTGCAAGAAGACTGGAGGATAGCAAATGTGGTTTCCTTGTTCAAGAAGGGGAGTAGGGATAATCCTAGTAACTGTAGGCCGGTGAGTCTTACCTCTGATGTGGGCAACGTTTTAGAGAGAATTGTAAGGGATAGGATTTATGAACATCTGGATAGGAATAATGTGATCAATGATAGTCAGCATGGTTTTGTGAAGGGCAGGTCGTGCCTCACAAACTTTATTGCATTCTTTGAGAAGGTGACTAAGGAGGTGGGCGAGGGTAAAGTGGTTGATGTGGTGTATATGGATTTTAGTAAGGCGTTTGATAAGGTTCCCCATGGTAGGCTACTGCAAAAAATACGGAGGTATGGCATTGAGGGGGAGTTGGAGGTTTGGGTTAGGAATTGGCTGGCTGGAAGAAGACAGAGGGTAATAGTTGATGGTAAAAGTTCATCTTGGAGTGCAGTTACCATTGGTGTTCCGCAAGGATCTGTTTTGGGACCATTGCTGTTTGTCATTTTTATAAATGACCTAGAGGAGGGGCGAGAAGGTTGGGTGAGCAAGTTTGCGGATGATACGAAAGTCGGTGGAGTTGTTGATAGTGAGGAAGAATGTGGCAGCTTTAAGCGCGATATAGATAAGCTGCAGAGCTGGGCAGAAAGGTGGCAAATGGCGGTAAATGTAGGTAATTGTGAAGTGATTCACTTTGGTAAGAGTAACAAGAAGAAGAATACTGGGCTAATGGTTGGATCCTTGGTAATGTGGATGAGCGGAGGGATCTTGGTGTCCATGTACACAGATCTCTGAAAGTTGCCACCCAGGTAAATAGTGCTGTGAAGAAGGCATATGGTGTACTGGCTTTTATTGGTAGAGGAATTGAGTTCCGGATTCTTGAGGTCATGTTGCAGTTGTATAAGACTCTGGTGCGGCCGCATCTGGAGCATTGTGTGCAGTTTTGGTCTCCATACTATAGGAAGGATGTGGAGGCACTGGAACGGGAGCAGAGGAGGTTTACCAGGATGTTGCCTGGTATGGTAGGAAGATCGTATGAGGAAAGGTTGAGGCACTTGGGGCTGTTTTCATTGGAGAATAGAAGGTTTAGGGGTGACTTGATAGAGGTGTACAAGATGATTAGGGGTTTAGAAAGGGTTGACCATGAGAACCTTTTTCCACTTATGGAGTCAGCTATTACGAGGGGGCATAGCTTTAATTTAAGTGGAGGTAGGTATAGGACAGATGTTAGGGGTAGATTCTTTACTCAGCGAGTCGTGAGTTCATGGAATGCCCTGCCAGTAGCAGTGGTGGACTCTCCCTCTTTATGGGCATTTACACGGGCATTGGATAGGCATATGGAGGATAGTGGGCTAGTGTAGTTAGGTGGGCTTGGATTGGCGCAACATCGAGGGCCAAAGGGCCTGTACTGCGCTGTATTTTTCTATGTTCTATGTTCTATATCCTTTACAGTTATAATTACTTTCGGCATTGTAAGAATTCTCTCAGTGACTTATGACAAAGACATCCAGGTCCTTTTCAACAACAGCCCTTCCCAACCTCTCACCATTTAATAAAGTTAAATGTCAATGATGCTATTTGATGTTAATATGTGAATTATTTTTATACCTTGTGCACAGCTATTGCACAAGAATTCATCCTTCTGAGACCCCACAAGCCTTCCATCCAGAGAAAAAAAAATACTATTCTGTTCATTTTGCCCATTATCCAATTTTTAATACATATTGTATCCATTCCATCCTTACCTACCCATGGACTCTAACATTCTCCACCAACCTGCACTCCACAATGTCAAACTTCGCCTGAAAATTCAATTACTACACTTTGCCCGGTTCTCAGTTGTCAAAGACGTAACTAACAGAGTCCACAAACTCCAGCAAGTTTAGCAAAGATCATTTACCTTTCCCGAATCTAGGCCATATCTATCAAATCATATCATTATTTTCCAATTTTCCAGTTACCACATTTTTTATAAAAGGTCCCAATGTTTTTGTCACAGCTGGCGTCAAGCTATTTAGTTTTCTTTTTGCCCTCTCCGAGCTGTTTTAACCGTTTAGTTTTACAATAGCTGTTTTCTAGTCGGCAGGATCCTTTCTCCTATGTAACCAGTTTGGAAGAATAATAAGTAATTCTTTCGCTACATCTATTGCCACCTCCTCGATATTCTGGGATGTAGCTCAGCAGAAGCAGCGCCTTACCAACCTTCAATTAAATTAGATTACCAAAAAACATACACTTCATCAATTCTAGTTTCGTGCAGTTCCTCATTTTTGCCAGTCCCGCTGTTTCCTAGTATATTTGGGAGTTTTCTTCTGTACGTTACTCAGGGACATAGACTCAATGTACTCCTCTCAGCTGGCAGATGGCTTCTGACAGCCAGTGAATATTTCGGAGGACTGCACTTTGGAGATGATGAATATGTTAACAACTCCTGCCTGCAAAGTTCCAGAATTAATCCAGTTCAGTTCATGGTGAGTTTCAGCACAGTTCTGTCCCTGGTATGAGGCAGAAGTTATACTGATGGAGGGGGCACAGCTCAGTGATCACTTCATTTTGAAAGGTACACAAATTTGAATTGGTTCAGCTTAGAAATATATTCCTGGAAAGCCCAGTAAGGATTATACAATGCCAAGCCCCTCGCCATGTACAGAGATTTCTTTCTGTGTAGTCGCAGCTCCATTTGTTTCCCGTGGACCCAAACACTCTATAAATGCAGCTTCCAGGGTAGGGTCACCAGACCCTCAGGTCTCACCTGAATATATGCTGCAGCTGATTATACACACCCGAGAAAAGCATCCACTGAACTTGCCTTTACTGTCTAATGGCAGGTGCAAATCAAATCCTCACACAGAGTGCATCCATTCCGTGTTGAAAATGTTTATCTTCCTGGCTGAGAAAGCCGTTACATCTCTGGCAGACACACAGTAAAATTTCCGTTCTCTAAAGAAGCAGTTGACAATGTAACATTACGTTTCTCTGTATCTCAGCAACTATAACGGCAGCATCAGCATTACCGATGTAGTTGACCACCACATTTCTAGAATAGCGTTAGAGGGAATATAACTCACTTTAAACAGGGGCATGTCTACAGTTACGTAATATTCAGGAATATTGGGAAAGGAATTATTTTAGAAGAAATTCCCTTTTTACTTTCCTTGAACTTCATTGTCAGCAGTCCCTTCGTTTGCTTTTCATTTCTCTCTCTCTCTCTTGCTGTACATTTCTCCATCCATTCAACTAATCTCCCCCTCACTCATCTAACCTGATATAAATAATATTATTTCTCGATTGTTTTCAGTGTTGCTGTAGGGTCACTAGCCTTGAAATTTTATCTGTTCTTCTCGTGACAGAGGCTGTCATACTTGCTGAGATTCTCCACCATCTTCAGACGCTGGAGACTTTTATTTCAAATCTCGAGCATCCACAGTTCATAGGTTTATTTCACCTTTAACTTTGCTGTTTTCCAGGTTGACAGCATCACCGGCAAGGGCAGCACTTGTTGTCCAACACTAGCTGCCTTTGACCGTAAGGTCATTTGTCAAGACAATATGGAGCCAACCATGTGGTCGTAGGGCTGAAATCACACATAGTTTTTTTTTTCTAAAAGCTATAGGTGAAATAATGAAAGAAATCCTGATGGTTTAAGGTTCCGTTTGTAAAGTGAAATTTCATTCCAATATTTTGTCATTCAAATTTAAGTTCTGTCATTAGCCGTGATTGGATTTGAAACAATGCCTTTAAGGTTATAACCTGTGCCTCTCAATGACCCGGCCACTGTGATTATTGCTTTAATATGGAGTCCCTATTATGAAACAGCTGGGAAGGCAAGAACAAGTATGTGTTCAAAATATTTGCAATTGGAGGAGAGGTCAGAAGAGAACTGGAACTGTAAAAGCTGAAGTTAACAATGGGGCATATGACAGCTAATTCAACAACAGCACTGAGGCAGAGCTGGTGACTGGGGATATTGTAGAGGTCGATGTGGGCAGGGTTGATGGCAAATAAAATATAGAGAACCAGTTCAAGTTAAAAGGAACACTCAAGGATATGAACAACTTTCTTCCTTCGTAGATATTTATGAGTGAGGTGTCTGAAATTGATGGAAATGAAGTGCAGTATGTGACTGAAACTAAAGATAACAATTTATACAAATGCTCAATTGAAATAACTGAAATAGCAATAACCTTCACCATCGTTTATAGAATTGACAGAGATAGGCTTACCAGGAACACCAATAATAGCGAGGATGGGATAGTACCCAGCTTGAATAATCATCAGGACGGCTTCTATCCGCAACTCTAACCATGTCCAATCCCGAGAAAGCAAGTAAAGACCCCAGGATAAACTCCTGTCCATTGTTGGAATAGTCCAGTCTTATGCATTCAGAATATGATCGATTTTTGGAACATTCCTGTCTAACGTTCTCAAATTATGATTCGTTGTTGGAACATTCCCGTCTATTGTTCTAAGATTGTCTTCCTCTCCCTTTCTCTGTACCTGTTGATCCCAATCATCTTGAGGATGACACTGCCGCTGATACTATGAGATAACAGGTTGAAGGAAGCCTCTTGTTAAGAGAGAAGGAAAATCTCCAGTGCCACAGTTAGGATCCATGGAGACTGACATCAATTACAGTCACCGAACAAACAGCTTCAGTTAACACCTTTCACTACAACCCCGACATAACTTGGTGTCGGTGGGATGTTGACATCGCTGACTATTGGGTGAATTGCACATCTCCATTTGTAAAGTTAGATGTGAAGGAGAGAGATGATGCTTTCTCTTCACAAGCTCGATGTTTATACTGTGTTTTGGCAGGGTAGAAATTGTTTGGCTCCCGAGGCTATCTGTGTCTGATCACCAGGCCTGCTACATCCTTTGGCTTTAATTATTAATATGTAACTGTGACAATATATCTTACCAACATTGTTGGGATAAGGTGGGGTTAGGCATGCTTGAGACGCCATTACAGTGCTATAGAGGGTGTAGACACAGTCCATTCGTTTTGGTCGTTGCAGCCACGGCCTGGTCCTGTGGAGTGTTGGTCAAGCTCTCACAGAAGAGGATTCTTAGTTTTACATTTTGTCATTTATTGCTGGGGTCTCAGCAGGATTGGAAGGCAGTAAATCTCTCCCGGCTACTACGCTCTCCCCCTGAGACTTCGCTCAGAATTGTCTCTTGATGTTTGTTCCTCCTGGATTGGAGAACTGCATGTGAGACAAAATGTTCCTGAATTTGTTTTTTTTGGCAAGTGTGTGTTTCCAGGATGTTACAATATTGTAGCAGTTACTGTTTAGTAATTAAATAACTCATTAATCAGTTTTCCAATAAATTAGGTTTTTCCAAGTTTCTCTTGTTTTTGTTGTATTCTTTGTCGACAGTGTTTGAATAAATTGTGTTTTGCTTAATGTTGAATATTTTGTCCAAGCGAATTGCATCTGAAACACAGCACCACACAAATAAGAAAATGTTTGGGTTGTCTACCTTCTTCATATATTGTGAGAAGCATCTGTTGGTGCCATAACAAAAAAGACATATCTTCATGCTTTAATTGGATAATTACCGATTGTCAATAAGTTGCAGAAACACGGGGTTTGGCAGCGGAATGCGTCGAGATGGACGACTGACAGTTCTGTCAGTAATTATAACAGATACACAATCTACCTCACAGATCCAGCGCAGACTCTATAAGACCAGATGAGATATCTACTCAGCACGTAGCACTGTGCAGACCAGTCTTAGTACAACCCGGCAGGATTCTCCTGCTCCTTGGATGCTGCCTGACCTGCTGCGCTTTTCCAGCAACACATTATCAACCCAGCAATCTGCCCAGGATGGAATACTGTGCAGCTCTGACTAATCCATTAGCTATTGGTCCAACATGGAGAGCAATACAGACCACACCAGCGCATTGATTCAGAAATCTGGACAAAACGTTTAGTGCAGCATAGGGTAATATGCAGCATAAACAAGTGGTCTTGTTCTATAAACATGGATAAATTATCTGTTCGGTATGCGGAATTGTACAGTGAATCGCAGTGAATTGATTCATACACCAGGAGCAGTTACCCTCCCAGCATGGAGACCTGTGTACATCACCTCAGTACATTATTCAGTGACACTGTATTAGATCCTTGCCCAGTGTGGGGAAACTTGCAGCTCGTACTGGAAGTGACAGGATGTGCAGCTCCCATCCATTTACAGCTCCATATCTCCATTGTACCAAGACAATGATCTGGTCTGGTGATCTGGGTGAGAAAAATCCCTGCCAGAGAGAGATGGTCGGGAAATCAATTCAAAAACCAAAATGAAAGGACTTTGGGAAAACGAGAGAGGGAGATTGAGAGGCAAAATCATGGATGGCCACAGGTTTCAGAATGTTGAAGTGAAGATATTTCAACAGCATCTTGCAACGTTAGCCAGTATTCCCAGTAATGATGGATGAACAGGATATCATTGCGAATTCAGATGATGGAGTTTTGGATGAGCATTTGTTCTGCAGCTTTTCAACTGGGAGTGGGCTCAGCAGAGTCTTCGAGTCTTTGGGCTGAATCCAACAATAATTTGTCTCAGTGCCTTTTTCACTGAGTGCGATGGAGGAATTATCTGCACGAAGCCGAACTAGTTTCCTGGTCTATCTTATCGACCTTAACTCATTAACTACCCACCCAACCCTATGGTGTCCTTCTCATTCAATGACAGTCCCATTCTCCGACCCATCATGGTTGGAGGTACTCACCTTCACCCAGACCCCCCTGGACATTCCGGAAACACTGGCACTGGTGTCATCTTTAAAAGGCCAATGGGCACACAGTTGAGCTTTCTCTGTTTGGAGCTGCCCTGCACAGTTTACCCCGAGTATGCCAGATAAGGGGCAAGTACACCACGGTTTGTCGACAGGGGCAGTTGGATGAGGTAGTAACGAAGAGGATTTTCTCTCCCCAGAGTGGGCCACAAAACCAGACCCACCGAGCATGGTCTGAACTCACCACCCAGCTCAGTGCAGTATCGGCGGTCTGAAGAAATGTCTAGCAATACAGGGCAAGTAGCAATAACTTTCCCTGCTCTGTCAGGATAAGTCATCATATTCTCTCTGCTCTCACACATTCACTGTATATCTGTTATAGCATCTACTGCCAAACAAGGCTCATGCTCCAAAACTCTTATTATCACATGCAGCAGCTTCCCTCTCTCCCTTTCCCTCGCGCTCTCGCCTTTAAAAAAAACCTCATGGCGATAGAATATTCTGGAGAATGCTGATTATGGAATGTTTGGGATAATGTTCCAAATAATTACATTTTCCAAGAAAATGTAATTTGCCCAATATGTAACGCATAAGGGGAAGGAGTAGAGATGTACGTTCTTTCAATCACATACATTTCAAATCCATCATGAGGCCATTCAGCTCTTAAAAATATGTTCTAGCATTCTATAATATCGCAGCTGATTTGATGGTTTTCTCATCTCCATGTTAGAGGAATTTTCAGTCATTCAACTCTCTGGGTTCCTGTCACTAAGCAGAAAGCACTCAGGCACTTTTACCCCAGTTATCTTCAAGCACCTGTTCAAGGGCATTTCCAATGGGAAAGCACTCTCCAAACAATATATTTCATCCGCTTTATGCTTCTACATAATGATAAGCACATTTTCCACAGACCAATCTGAAATACACACTTATTTATGGTTAACGATACCAAAATACAGTTAATAACCCTGGCTAACTCACTTGTCTCATTTTATTGTATTCAGCCAAAGACAGCCATTTAACAATTGTCTCGGTATAGAACTCAATTTCTGGCAGAGAACGTTTTTATCCTCAACTGTTACCCTGACAGTTATCTGGATTGTATCTTTTTCCTTGTTATGAAATTTTCTCTCGCCCTTTGCAAGTGATTGTATCTGTCAGTAGCAGTTATACTATCTCCCACTCAGTTGGTTGGACGGCTGGTTTGTGATGCAGAGGGAGGCCAACAGCCAATTCCCCCACACTGACAGAGGTTACCGTGATGGGAACACTCTCGCAACCTCACCCCATCTCGCGAGATGTGGTGAACCTCAGGATAAACCACCACGAGTGGTCTCTCTCTAATGACAGAGCAGCCCGGTCGAATTGTATTCTGTCACTGTTGCATTTTACATTTTTATCTATGTTATCATTTTGTTTTGCATTATATTTCTGGATGTTTTGAATCTGTGTCATTTGGTACCCTGTCAGCATTCCCCCAAACTGCACATTCCTGCCGAATAATCCTTCCCTCGTTGTTATTTATGAACCTCCGTCTATTCAATATCTCTGCCTCCGATACTCTGCAGGGAAGAGATTTACAAAGCCTCACTACTGTGAGAAAACAAACATAAAAATCGTCTGAGATTATTTTCTGTCTCCTTATCTGAGTAACGGTATAATGACATTGGAAGCAGTTCAGATAGGTTTTGCTTCTGATATTTCTGTTTTTCAGAGGCAGCGGCAAATCGAGGGTGGGAGCTTGCAGCAGGGACTGGCCGGGAGCGGTGAGTAACAGATGTGAGCCTTTAAAAACTTACCACCAGCGCGTGAGTTCTCCATTCAGTCCTTTTATCCCAAGAACCAGTCTAATGTACCAACCTAGTTACTTGCTGCACCAGCATGCTGACGTTATGCTTCATTCACAGAATCTCGCCAATCACTTTTTGCTGCTCTTGAGTTCGGGAGTCCTCTTCATTAAGAAAAAACCTGCGTTTTCGTTCTCAGTGTCATCCACAAATTCAGATGTATATTGCACTCAGCTCCCGCTGTCAGGCTATCAGTATAACTGAAGCCGTCAGACTGATATTTGCACTCCAGTCTTTATCATAAAGGTCAATGAATCCTGATTCTCCGATTTCTATGTGTTAACCAATCGCCATTCCATAAAAATGTCATCTGTCTTGTGTCAGAACTTTTTTATTGTGATACCTTGTGGAAAATATCTGGAAAGCCTCGTGTTTGCCAGTCTCCCTTTATCAATAAGCCCATTACATTCTCAGGGATCGCCAGAAAAAACTTTGCATGATTTTACAGACAAAACATAGATCCCCTAGTGTGAAGTTCTATTCAATGCCCTACAATTCCTTCCTTAATAACAGAGTCTAGCAGATACCCAGCAATAATTGTTAGGCTAGATGGTCCCTGCTTTTAGTCTCGCTCCTTTCTTGAAGACATTCGCCACATTGGAGTGTCTCCAGTTTCGCTGGAACACTCCTGTAATCCAGAGAGTTATGGAATATCTCACACAGTGTCGCTAGTCTCTCTGTAAACATATCTTTTAAAACCACAAATCACTACTGGCCAGTCTGCTCTTAGTCTTATTCGTTTGTTAAAAGTCTTGTTTCTTTTGATAGAGACTGTTCATGAACTTACCTCCAAGCACCATTTTGATTTTGTCATTGAAATGTTTACAGTACATTCCCTGTGAGGAACTCTGTCAAATACTGGGATAAAATATCAGCCTGTTCCCTCCGGCCAATTCTGCAATCACCCTCCAAGTGTCCTCAATATGCTTTCCTGACTTCATTTTTGTCTAAGATCACACACTCATCTTGAACGTTCTTTTAATATGCATGGAAAAGCTCGTGATGCTTGTTTTATATTTCTT
Source organism: Hemiscyllium ocellatum (assembly GCF_020745735.1). Lineage (NCBI taxonomy): Eukaryota > Metazoa > Chordata > Chondrichthyes > Orectolobiformes > Hemiscylliidae > Hemiscyllium > Hemiscyllium ocellatum. Next base: position 7,982,455 of record NC_083405.1, read on the forward strand.
GCCAATTTGCTTTCATCATGCCTTTTCTTCCTTTTCCGTCGCTTTCTAGATTCATACAGTCATATTTTGTGAGAAGGTTTGTAGCTTGGGGGCTCGGTGTTGTAGTTCTGTTTGCCAAGCTGGAAATTTGTATTGCAGATGTTTCGTCCCATGTCTACGTGACATCCTCAGGGCTTGGGAGCCTCTTGTGAAGCGCTTCCGTGATGTTTCCTCCTGCATTTATAGTGGTTTGGCTCTGCCGCTTCCAGTTGTCAGTTCCAGCTGTCCGCTGCCGTGGCCTGTATATTGATTCCAGGTCGATGTGTTTGTTTATAGAATCTGTGGATGAGTGCCATGCCTCTCATGAATTCTCTGGATGTTCTCTGGATGTTTGTCTTGTCCTATAATAGTAGTGTTGTCCCAGTCGGACTCATATTGCTTGTCATCTGCGTGGATGGCTACTAAGGATAGCTGGTCGTGTCGTTTCGTGGAGAGTTGGTGTTCATGGATGAGGATCGTTAGCTGTCTTCCCGTTTGACCTATGTAGTGTTTTGTGCAGTCCTTGCATGGGATTTTGTACACTACATTGGTTTTACTCATGCTGGGTGTCGGGTCCTTTGTCCTAGTGAGTTGTTGTCTGAGAGTGGCTGTTATGAGTCCTAATAATTGTAATAGTCTGGCTGTCTGTTCAAAACTGTTCTTGATGTATGGTAACGTGTCTTGTCTTTTGGGTTGTGGCATGTCCTCATTCCTTATTGGCTCAACGTTTCTGGCTGAGGATGGTGCAGATACCACATCCTTGTCTTTTACACTGACACCATTCCTGCAATAGAACTGAAGATTTGTGCTGCACAGCACTCTGCGTCCCTGGAGAAACAGTTTCATTCCAGCTCCCACTCTGACATCTTTCTGGCAACGTGGAAAATTACTCAGATATGTCCAGTTCCCTAAAAGGGGAATACTTACAATTTCAAAAATTACCACTCCCTCAGTCCCATCACGACAGTCAAATTGGAGGGAGTTCTTTTTGACAGTGCTGTTAAGCAGCACAGAAATAACCCGCTCAATGTTGTTCCTGATAGGTACCCATGTGGAGATGGTGCTGTTGTGGAAATGTCGCTGGATCACAAATCCAGATCATGATAATGCTCTGACAGCAGGTGAAAGTTAAAAACAAATAATAAATTATCTAGAACTAAAATCTAGTGTCAGTAATGGTTACCCTGAAGCCAATGTCGAAACGAATCTCCCGTGCTTTCCTGGTCTGGCCTAAAATTGACTCTAGACGCACAGACATGTGATAAATTCTTCAATGGTTTCTGAAATGGCTACAAAATTATCATCCCTGCTTCTAATCTGTCTCGCCCTGTCAGACTTTTATTTATATCACTGAGGTCTCCATTCATTTTGCGAAAACATGTGGACTACAGGCTCAATCGCCCTAAACTCTGTTCCTGCAACATGCCTGTCATCTCAGAGACCAGTTTGGTCATCCTTCACTGCTCTCCCTCAATGTCAGGTTTGTCCATTATTAGGTACGGAGACAAAAACTGCACACAATACAGCACAATGTTCGAGATGGGGTCTCATTAAGGCCCTGTACAGCGGCAGTAAAACACCCTGACACCTGGACTCAAATCCCCCTTAAATGAATTTCAACACCCCATTCATCTTCCAAACTGCTTTCTGATCCTGTGGGATTGTTTTCAGTGACTGTTGTAAAGGGAGATCCAGATGAGTTTCAATGTTACAGCTACCCCACCGGTGGGTCTATGTACACTGGTATGTGTCCCAGTGCCATTCCCAGTATTGACTCCTGGCTTCAGAACTCACTTCCCTGTATGCACGGCGGAGGTCGATGATGAATGAAACAAAAAGAAACGTAAGTCCCTTTCTAGAGTAACATTTTCCAAGCTTTTCAAATGCATTTTGGAAGAAGGAACCAGACAGCGGAGTACTCAATGAATAGCAGCACACTAGGAAGCTCAGAGAGTGATTCTCCACACATCCCTGAATGTGACTGGACAGGGTAATACACAAGTTGAGAAAGCATAGGGGCACGTAAACATAGCCTTCATTCATCGAGGCATAGATATGTTATACAAAGATGGAATACTGTGTGTAGTTCTGAGAGTCACATTACAGGAATGATGTGATTGTACTGGAGGGAGGGCAGAGGAGATTCACCAAGATGTTCCCTGGGATTCAGCATATCAGCGATGGAGAGAAGCTGGATAAGCTCAGATTGTTGACGTTGGAGCAGATAAGGCTGAGGGGACATGTTTCAGAGGGAAATGATTACGAGGGGCATGGACAGTGTGGATAGACAGCAGCTGTTCCTTTTAGTCAGTGGGAGAAGAAAAAGGGGAGCACATTCTTAAAGTGAAAGGTTTGAGATGTAGAGGGGATTTGAGGATCGTTTTGCAGGCAGAGGGTTTTGGGCTCTGGAATATACTATCGGAGAAGGAGCTGTCACGGGTAACCTCACAGCTGTTTCAAAGTACTTGGACGTCCTCTTGAAGTGCCATAACATTCCCAGCTATGGGGCTCGTGTAGAAAGGTGGGACTAATGTAGACCGTGCTGTACTTCTGATGGTGAAGAATCTATGCTTCTATGAGTGCATGGTTGTGCAAGGTCAATCATTTAGAAGCTTATGGCAGGAATTGGTGGATTTCAGAACACTCTATATGCTCAAGGGTTACAAGGGGGAAATTGACCGCTTTACAAAATATGTCAATGGCAAATTTAAGGGGAAAGAACGTGCAGCTTCGTTACAGTCTGAAACCACAAAATGAAGAATGGAGAACAGGGAAATGGCAGAACTATGCAGCAAATATTTCAGTTATGTCTTCACAGAAGAAAACAAAACGAAAAGTAATCTTCCCAGCAAAACTAAGAAAGTTTAATCTGGTGGGAAGAAGGGGAATAGAAAGAAATTAGCAAATAAACGTTGTGGAGAATGTAATTTAACTGAAAGTAATAGGCTGAGACAAAGTGATTTATCAAATGGGAATCACATGTGAGAAACTGACGTCTGGCAAAATTATGGAAAAGCAATCAATGCAAAACGATTGGATTTTCAGAAAACTTATTGATGAAGCCCCAAGCCTACTATGCAAATTGGATTGGGACTAATAGAAGGTCATGGTTTTAGAATGCGAAAACTAACAGGAAACAGTGAGTAGGGAGAGAAAAAAAACAATGTTTTCTTAGAGCGGAGGATTCGGGGGTATAGCAGGATTTAATGTTTGAGCCCTATCTACTTCAAATACAAGCCAAACTTTTGTTAGAGGGAATCAAACGCAATATTTCCAAGCCTGCTGAGGGCACTATTCAATGTCGGACTGTAAGTGGTTGAGGAAGATGAAAAAAAAAGGTCCAATGTGACTGAGGCAAGTGGAGTATCTGTGCAAAGACGGGCCAATGTGACTTTGTGCCCTTTGATGGGAAAAAGAGAACGGCAGCCTACCATTTAAAAAGTTCTTATAATCTATGCCTCGATGAATGAAAACTATGTTTACGGGCCGCTCTGCTTTCTCAACTTATGCATTACCCAGTCCAGTCACATTCAGGGATGTGTGGAGAAGCACCCTCTGAACTTCCTAGTGCGTTGCCATTCATTGAGTTCTCCCCTGTCTGGTTCCTTCTTCCAAAGTGCATCCCCTCATATTTTTCAGCATTGCATTCCATCTGCCATTGATCTACCCATGTGAACATTCCATCTCTATCTTCCTGTAACATAAGACCTACCTCCTCAGTCAACCACCCGGCAAATCTTTGTGTTCAACACAAACTTGCTTATCTCACTCTCCCCACTCCCGTCCATATTCACAGAAACACCATTTATGAATACCACATATAATAAGGTTAAAGATCACACAACACCAGGTTATAGTCCAACATGTTCATTCGCAGACACTAGCTTTTGAAGTGTTGTATCTTCATCAGGTGCTTGTGCACTTTGAAAGTTCGTGCCTGCAAATAAACCTGTTCATCTATAACCTGGTGTTATGTGGTTTTTAACTTTGTCCACCCCAGTCCAACACTGGGACCTCCGAAACACAAATAATGAGGGACACAACACTGAATCCCGTGGTACACCATTGGACACCAGCCTCTAGTCGCACAAACAGCCTTCTACCACCACCCTCTGTCTCCTACCACTAAAGTTGATTTAGATGCAACTTGGCAAGTCCTTAATGGGTCCTACCTATTCCCTGGTTATTCTTTTCTGATTGACACACTGTAGATTATCTGGGGACTAGCCCTAATCTTGCCCTGCCAGCAGGTCTCAATGCCCCTGTGTTAGTCAGTCCTCTCCGACTGAAAAATTTCCTCCTTATTGCGGGCTGCAATGGTCTGTCCCTTATATTGCCATTGTTTGTCTTAAATGTAGAGTTGACAGCCAGAGAAGCATTCTGAATATTTCCACCTTGTCATATGTTTTGTGAATTTTGTAAATTTCACTGTGATCACCTCTCATTCTTTGAAACTCCAGAGATCATAGGCCAAGTTTCCTCATCAGGCAATCTCGCCATCTGTGGGAATAATCTGGAGAATGTCGATTGAACTTCCTCTGTGGTCAGTGTATTCTTTCTCAGATTAGTTCACCAAAACTGTACACAATACTCCAGATGCAGTCTCACCAACACGCTGTGAAACTACTTCAACATTTCGTTGCATCGATATTCTGACTCCTTTAATTGAAGGTGAACCCAACTTTAACTTGCCACTTACATACTTTCATCACAATACCGTTCAAAAAATTCCGAAGTTATCAAGTATAATTTATCTTTCAAAAATGTATACTGATTCTGTCCAATGTTGCTGTTAATTTCTGCATGACCAATATCGCGTAGAATCCAAATGTTTCCCTACAGATGTCAAGTAAATTGGTCTACATTTCTTCACGCTATCACTTTTTCTCTTTCTGGATGCTTGAATCCATTCCATTCATCTACCTATCATGCTTGGATCACGTGTATTACCTTCCATTTATCTACAATGGCGTTCCAGCTTCTGTGGAATATACAGGAAAATATACAGCCATTGGCAGTGCAATTAATACTTTTATTGCTAAATTATTTCTGGCATTTTGAAATGAATTACATTTGTTTCGTTAGACATGCAATGCTTAATGCAGCTACATATTCACGTACTACCTTGTGACTGATATGAATTTACTTCGCGACTTTAGTTCCACAAGCCCTATACTATCACTTGGTATTACTGGGTGATTTTCTGGGTCTTTCTCCATGATGACAGATGCAGAATAATGTTTCTCCACAATAAACTCTCCTCTCCCGATTGCAAATTTCCACATTTGACCTTACTTTTGTTTTGTTTCCTTTGAAATACAGATTGTAGATTTGTGCAGATCTCGTGTTCTTCTGTGTGAGTGTGCATGTTCGCTTTTTGATTTCCTTATCATTTTCATCGCCCTCCTTTTCTGTGTTGTAAATTTCTGACATTTCCCAGGTTTCCACAATGTCTGGAATTTTTCTGAAATCACTTCTTATAATTAAAATAATCTTCAATTTGTTATGTTAACCATCATTCAGTCCATTTATCACTCTTTTTACCTTAAAGAAATAGACTTATGCTTCAAACTTTGCAGTATTTCCATAAACATATATACCGAAGAACATTGCAAGAAGACAGAGAAGAGATTGCGGGGGGCTGACTGATATTTTTGCATCATCGCTGGCCACGGGTGATATCCCGGATGACTGGAGGACAGGGAATGCTGTGCCCTTATTCAAGAAGGGCTACAAAGAAAGACTTGGGAACTATAGACCAGTAAACCGGACATCTGAAGTATGTAAGGTATCTGAGAAGATATACATACGTTTGGAAAGGCAGTGTGTGATGAGGAACAGTCAGCACGGCTTTGTGTATGGGAAAGCCTGGCTCACAAATATTTTAGAGTTCTTTGATGAAGTGACCAGCAGCATTGACGAGAGCAGGGTGGTATACGTAGTCCAATTGATTTTAGTAAGCCTTCAATAGGGGTTCACATGGTACGCTGCTCTGGGAGGTTAGATTGCATGGAATGGAGTGGGAACATGGCAAATTAGATACAAAATTGTCTTGATGGTAGGAAGCAGAGAGTAATAGTGGAAGGATGCTTGTCGAACTGGAAGCCTGTCGCTAATGAAGGGCCTCAGCGTTCGGTGCTGGGGCATGACTGTTTGTTTTATTATAATGACTTAGTTTAGAATGTACAAGGCATGATTAGTAAGATTGTAGATGACACTAAATGATGTGGTCTCGTGGACAGTAAGGAAGGTTATCAGACATTGCAGAAGGACCTTGATCAGTTGGGGACGTGAAACAAGAAGTGGCAAACGGAGTTGCATGTAGATAAATGTGAGTTCTTACATTTTGCAAAGTCAAATTCAAAGTCGGAGTTTCATGGTGAATCGTTGGGTCTTAAGGAGTGTAGTGGAACAGACATACCCTGGAATTCAGGTGCACAATTCTCTAAAAGTTGATTCAGAGAGAGACAGGGCATTGAAGAAGGCTTTTGATACACAGACCTTCATCAGTCAGGACATTGAATATCGAAGTTGGGAAGTTATGTTGCAGTTATACAGGATATTGGTGAGGCCATATGTGTAGTGTTATGTTCAGTTTTGTTCACTCTGCTCTAGGAAGGATGTTATTAAACTGGAAAGAGTGCACAATAAATTTACAAGGATGTTGGAAGGACTCTATGATCTGGATTTTAAGGAGTGGTTGGCCAAGTTAGGGCGTTTTACTTTAGAGTGTATGAGACTGAGGGGGATCTGACGGAAGTGTATAAGAACATGGGAGGCTTGGATAGAGTGAATGCACTCAGTCTTTTTTCCCCAGGGTTGGGCAATCCCGGACTAGAGGGCATTAGTTCAAGGTCAGGGGAGAAAGAATAAAAGGGAACCTGATGAGCAATTTGTTGTACACACAGGGTGGAACGAATATGGAATGAGCTGCCAGTGGAAGTGGTTGAGGTGGGTACATTAACAATATTTAACAGATATTTGGAAAAATACTTGGATAGGAAAGGATTAGAAGGATACCAGGAAATAGCAGGGAAATGGGATTAGTGTGAAAAGACATTTTGTTCGGAATGGACCACTTTTGGCCAAAGGAATTATCTCTGTGCTGTAGGACTCTATGACTCGAACAACCATTGCTTGTCTCTCACTGAATGTTATATTGTACTTTTCTAATTCACTGGAACTAACTTGACCCTCTAGTCACCAGGCTTCCACGATGTTTGACTATAATGTTCAAAATTTCTATATATCATGCAGACGTTATGTGAAATGCAACAAATTAGTGGCACAAATCCTCAAAGCTGCTTCAGAGCAAGGTTAGTAATTAGTCCTCCTGACCCCAATACACCAAATCCGAAATACCCAGCTCTCTATTTTGTTTCATAACATACTCTCCAACCTACCTGATATACACTTAATCAATTTATTTTTCACAACATGAACAGTCACTTAGTAAGACAGTTTCGATGCAACTTGACACCATCCAGTATTACTGCAGCACCCATGATAATTTGTGACTCATTTACAGGATGAGGGCGTCGCATTTATATCCGCATTTATTGCCCATGGCAGAGGGCAGTTAAGAGTCAACAGCATTGCCTTAGGTCTGGAGGCACATGCAGGCCAGAGCAGGGAAGGACAGCAGTTCCCTTTCCTAAAGGACATCAGTGAACCAGACGAGTTTTTTTCAACAATTGACAATGGATTCTTGGTCATCATAAACCCTTGATCCAAGATACTTATTGAATTCAAATTCCACCACCTGGATGGCCGGATTCGGACCCGTGTCCCCACATTACCTGGGTTTCTGGGTTAAGAGTTCAGTGATAATATCACTATGTCATTGCTTCCCCTTGCGTTTACTTGCATATCCAATTTCCAGACCATATGACGCAAAATATTTGCCAGCCAGTTTTGGTCTCGATATATAACACACAAATGTTTGCTTCTCCTTGCTATTTGTAAGATCCACCCAAACTGATTCTGTGGGGACAGGAACTCTGGCATTACTAGTGATAGACTTGGACAAGATGTACAGGGAGGCTCGACGATGGGATGATCTGCAGAATTGGTCAGCAATACAGGAGAAGCATCAATATCCTCCCCGCTCTGTCAGGGTAAGAGTCATCGTACTCCCTCTGCTCCCTCACACTCACTGCAAATCTGTTGCACCACCTACCCCCGAACAAGGCTCACACTCTATCTCCAAATAAGGCCCTAGCACGACCACTCTCTCTATTGAATTCAGCACCTTTCCTCCCTCACTTCTCTGTCACTGATGCAATGGCCCCGCACACTAATAACACGGCATGGATAAGACACTGTGCTCAGACTCCCTCCGGACACCTCACACTTCGCCCCTTCAGCACTAAGAGCAGGGCCACCCACTCCCACACTCCTTCTTCCATTCCAGGAGAAACAGCCTAGAATTGGACAGCTAGTGCCAAGCCGGGTGGTGGAGTTCCAGATATTCGATCCCTCAGCCCACTTCCCCGACATGTGGGGAAAATCCTGGAAAGAACCTGAGAGGACCAGGGGGCCTTGTGTGGAGATTCTGACACATCCACGTCCCATTAAATGATTAAGGAGCAATATTCAGTAAAGAGCAATTCTCAATGTAAACTCATTGTCAGTTCCTAGCTCATCTCTCTCACTCGAAAAATATATGATACTAATTGCACATAGATGCAGGCAGTGAAATACACAGAAGTATTGGTAAACACCACAATATACTAACATGCACAATGTATACAAGGAGATAGGCATACACAACACAGAAGCACACAGAGATATATACAGTCACACACAAATAGACAGAAACACAGATAGAATGACACAGGCTGATACACAGTCAGACATAGTCACAAAAATACACAGATAACAAGCACATGGACACACATACACACACACACACACACAAAGACACAGACACTAGTGTCATGAAGACACAAATAAATAAGTTTTTGATTTATAATTAGATCAAGGATTCTAGGGTGAAGGTAGGAGAATGATGTTGTGGAACATATAAGAAATGATAGAACGGCACGTCAGACTTGATGGACCAAATGACCTAATTCTGTTCCTTTATTTAATGCTCGTGTGGTGTAATGCTATCGGTATTCTTTTCCTGAGACAGCAGCAGAGGCTCAGTTTGTTACATATTTGATTGTAAAGAGTCAGTGGTAATGTGGGATAGAGTTGGATGGTGGAATGATTTATGTCTATTCCTAGTTATTGGATCCTTACACCCGAAAAGGGGCAGTGATTTGATGTGAGGTTAACATATTTCTAAAGTAATTGGTCCCACAATGAAATAAGGATGTCCCTTTCCCTTTCGTGTTGTGCTACCTGTGGTGTCCTCATCCTCAGGGAGCAGTGAATACTCGGTTATTGAAGATATTCAAGGCTGAGCTCAACTGATCTTTGCTGGACAGGACAGTTTATGTTTGTTGGGAACAGACAGGAGTCGGATGGTCAGACACAATCGGATCAGCCATGAGCATTCTGAATGGTGCTACCGAATGGTCAACTGCCACCCCTATCCAATATGTTATTCCTTCGATCCAGCCTTCTATGCTGTTGCAGAGATATACTGTTGCCCTTACCCGAAGTGTTGTTCCCTCAATCCACCCCTCGAGTCTGTTATGGCATAGAGGACCACCCCATTCAGCCACATAGGATCGTTACAATGAGATGGAAGGAGACCAACTGCCTCTCGAAGGAGTTACACAGGAATATAGAATGAAGTAATTCGGCTCGTTGATACATTGCGCGGGTATTGGGTTTAATCAGGAAAGTTTAATCGCATCTGTACAGGGCTTTGCTGAAACCACATCAGATACACAGCGTTGATCCTCTAAATTTAAAAAAAACGGATGTAATTCCTTTAAAAGATTTTCAAAGATGCTTCCCTTTACTCGTTCGGGAAAAGAGGGCCTTTTGTTATCAAGGATTATCTATTTAGGTCTTAGATGAGAAATCTTATTGAACTACGATTTTCAGAAAAAAGTGTTTCAGCTGGATACCTGTTTTCTCTTGTTAAGGAGACGAGTTAGAGAATATTTTTTATGAATGAGATGTATTGATATGAACAAAAATATTATAAAATTATCAACCCAATTATAAAAATTACGCAGGCACATATAAACATGTCATCAAATTATAAAGCAGGCCTTTTTTTTGGCTAATGAAAGACACGGTGCACAACAATAGTAATGATGCACCTGCATACAGCATAAAGCCTATTAACATCCATTCCAGAGAATCGTCATGGAGAGTACACATGGCCCAGTTTAGTGTTCAGTTGACATTATTGCATTTTTTTCAAACAGAGAGGGAGAAAAATATTACTAGCCTCAGCAGCTGCAGCCATTTGGTCTCTTCCTCTCTTACTTTGTTCTGCTTGAAAACAAGGTGTAAAAGCAGACCATCCCTGAGTCAACTTTACGACTCGTGTAGGAGCCCTGATGAGGTATCATAGGAATCTCTCCACAGCCGAGGCAAAGGGAGTTCAGCCAAATCCAACTGTTCCAAGAAGAAATCCACATTCCCAGAAATGTCTGTGAGCAGAATAACGTCAAAGGCGAAAAATAGTTGGGACACTCGACCATCTTACCAGTCGTTCAGAGTTCAACTTCCTGTTTCCCACATTTTTCTAGTAAATTACCCAGTCTGATATCTATTTCATTGTCCACAGCACTCAACTGGTTGCATTTAAAATTTGCTTTCACCAGTAGAGGAGTGAGAAAATGCATCAGTAGACCTCGAACATTGGTCAGTACACGGTCAAAAGATTCTCAACGGGCTGTTAAAGTTTGTGATGACTGGATACTTCCATTTATTCAAAATTGTGCATGTTAAACATCTGACAGGCAAGTGAGAGTAGTAAAATGGTACACAGACAGAAATCTGCTGCTGAGACCATAATCAGATCATAGTGCGTGGTGGAGCAGTGACACAGTGTCTGATGACCCACTCTTGCTCCACAGTGCCATGTTACTATGTTGCATTCAGCCCCTCACAGCTCCTGACACTGGAGCAGATGGAGGCCAGTTCCTCAAAATACCAGGTCAACAGTAACACAGGATCTCATTTAATCCCTCCAGACTGTCACACACGGTTTGGTGTGGCTTGGAAAATGTTATTTGGAAATCCAGTCTGGCTTCAAACGACGCCTCTGGTCTCTTCACAAAGTGCCTCCACTCTGCAACTTGTGCTTCATTTGTTGGTCATGATCTAGACCACGACTATTATGAATAAAGCCCCATACCTCACCCAGAGATGATTCAAAAGTGCTTTGCCCCCTCTGATTGCAACGTTCAGTAATAGAACGTGGAACATTACAACCATTAACTTTGTAATTACAGAAAATATGAACGTAAGGAACAGGATCAGTAATTCGGACGGTCAAGCCATTGTATACGATCATGGATGATCTCCTGTTAGCATTAACTCCTCTTTAATACCCAATCCATCACACTTGCGAGCTCTCTGACAGGTCAAAAATACATCTACTTCTTCTTTAAATACTTTCCGTGATTAAGCTCCCTTAACTCTCCAGCCCAGGTAATTCCAGGCATTGATTTCCCTCTGTGAGAGGAAAAGACTCCCCACACAGACATCGGCACCCATTGAAATGCACAAGAGGTGAACACAGCGGCTCAGGACAGAGTGAATGGCCTTGATTACCAAGACAGTATTTGACGGAGGGTTTCATCACGACCAAATACTTATTTGAGATTAATGGGAATCAGGTGTTCCCTCCCGACTGGTTGGGGTCTTTCAGAGCACAAAGATGTATGTGGGCGGTGGCTGACAATCCTCTCAATCCCAGGACATCTGTTCAGACGATCCTCAGGTTAACTTCCTCAGCATAAACATCTTCAGCTCCTTCATCAATGTCTATGCACCCACGCCCCGGCACCACTCCTCCCAGGATAAACTCCTGCCTGTTATTGTAATATTCCAGTCTAATGTTCTCAGATTCTGATCTCTCCTCCCCCCGTCTCTCGACCTGCTGATCCCTGTTAGTCCAGTCGATGACGCTCCCGCCCATACAGGGATAACACATTGAACCGAGTCCTTAATTATTAGAAGAGACAAACACTCCAGTGACTCATGTACGATCCACGAAGACTGACATCAATGACAGTCATGGAAAAAATAGCTCCAGCTAACGCCTTTCAATTCAATATTGATTCATTACAATTCAAAGCAATGATCAAACTTTTGCATTCTGGATGGGATTTGTGTGGGTGAGTAATGGAACAAATCTTGAGGCTTGTAGATCAATTGAGTGTAACCGTTCAATCTGTTCCTCCCTCTCCCCCTTCCTCTTGTAGATGAGGGTGATGATGCCTTTCTGCATGGATTCACTCATGGTACCTGCACGCAGCACACGTCAGCTGCTCCAAACCCGCTGCCCGAGAACAAAATCATCTTCACGAAAACCATCTGATCGACAGGTGTACGATCCTCCACCTTCTTCACAGCCACCCTGACTGCGTTGCGAATGCCCTGGCCTGGGCTGCGGGCGGCTGCTGAGGCCATAGCTCCTCGCTTGGTTGGTCCCTGAATTGGCGTTAGACCAAAGCCAGCATGGAAATCCACAAAGAGCAGGGCAGCACAACCAAACGATCCTTCAATGTCCAGTCACGATCCAGCGATGATCTCGACGAGGTGTGATGATTCGCAACTTGACATCTGTCCTGATATGAACAGACCCTTGATCTTAGCCAAAAGAGACTCTATTAAAAATCTTGCGGAAAATCCAACTTCTGTTCCTCTATTGCTTTTCTGTAAATAATCTACCAGTCAGTTTCTCAAATATGTTTCCCATTTCACTAATGTGTGTTTTTTTTCTATGCCCATTATTTTCAGTTCTAATAATTTCCCCAAATTAGTTTGTTTACTAATTTAATATTATATCATTTAATCCTCAGTCTCAGTTTTGCTCCTATTGCTGGGAAGGCTTTGTTTATGCCTTTTTTCCGTGAAGACAGAAGTGAAGTAGTTGTGTCATGTTTCTCTGTTCTCCACTCTCCATTCCATGCTTTCTGACTGCAAGGTAGCTGACACTTTGACTAAAGAGAACAGCTGTTGTCTGTTCACCCTGTCCATGCTTCTTGTAATCTTAAACTTGAATGAATTACTCACTCAACTTTCTCTGCTCCAATGGAAAAAACCCGAGTTTATCCAACCCCTCTCCACAGCTCATATGTTCCATCCCAGGGAACATTTCAGTGAATATCCTCTGCACCTTATCCAATACAATCACATCATTCCTGTAATGTGCTCCCAGAACTGCACACAGTATTTAATTTGGCCTTACTAATGTGCTATATAACTCTTGTAGTCTTTGGGTCAACGATCAAAGGCTACTGTCCTGCTTAACTCATCAACGATCATATCCAGTCATGTTGAAAGATTTGTGGAGAAGCACCCACTGAGATTCCTGGTGTGCAGCCATCCATTGTATTCTCCACGGTTCTTCCAGCTTGCATTACCTCATATTTATCAGGGTTACATTCCATCTGCCACTGATCGTTATCATCTGTCCAGTCCACCAGTATCTTCCTGTAACATGAGGCCGTCCTCCTCACTCCCAACCATCTGATCAATCTTTGTTTCCAACACAAACTTGCTAACCACACTCCCCCTACTCACGTCACATTCACATCATTTCGGGTTACCACGAATAATAAGGGACACAGCACTGATATCTGCGGTACACCAGACACACAAACAGCCTTCTAACACGAAATTGCATTTGGATGCAACTTGGCAAGTCACTAATAGGTCCTACCTTTTCCCTGGTTATTCTGGTCCAGATGACATACCTGTAGAATATCTGGGGAGTCGCACCAATCTTGCTCTTCCAGCAGGTTTCCATGGCCCTGCATGCGTCAGTCCCCTCCAAGTGAAGAAATGCATCCTTATTGCGCTTTTAAATGCCCTGTCCATTAACCTGCCATTATTTTCCTTAAATGTAGAATAGACAGCCAGAGAAGCATTCTGTTAATTTCCACCTTGTCACATGTTTCGTAATAATTCCAAATTTCATTGTGATCACCTCTTGTTCTTTGAAACTGGGGAGGTTACAAGACAAGTCCCCCATCAGAAAATCCTGTCATCTGAGGGATTAATCCGGAGAATGTCCATTGCACGTCCTCTGTCTTATTCTCTTTCTTATATTGTGTCACCAACACTGTACACAATTGTCAAAGTATACTCTCAACAACACTCAATGCAAACTGCTTAATTATGTCTCTACAGCTATATTCAGATTCCCTTAAACGAAAGCCAACCTAACTTTAACTTTCCAATTACAGGTATTCCTCCAAATACTATTCACGTTAATTGTATTTACGAACTCACTGTGTGAATTCTTACAGAAATACTTCTGAAAATCCAAATGCTCCACTTCCACTGGTTGTCTATTGCCTATCCTGCAAGAAACAACTTCAAACAATTCTGAAGTTTGTCAGGTATGATTTCTCTGTCAGAAATAAACAGTGATTCTCTGCAATGTTGCTGTTCATTTCTGAATGCCAAATATCATCTTATATAGTAGATTCTAACTGTTTCCATGTAGATGTCAAATTAATTGGTTTGCAGTCCTCTGTATCATCTCTTCTTGACTGCGTCTATAGTTGGATCATGTTTACCAAAGTCCAGTTATCTACTTATAGCCTTTGCAGTATATACAGGAAAATAAAACACAGTCACCGAGAGTTCAATTAATATGCTGTTTTATTTCTGATATTTTTATATGAAGTACATCTGGCCCATCAGACTTAGCAATAATCCATCTAGCTTCACTTTCAAATACTACCTTGTTGCTGATACGCATTGACTTTATGTCTTTAGTTCCACAAGTCCCAATTGACCACCCGCTATACCTCAGAGATTTGCTGGAGCTTTCTCCATGAAGGCAGATGTGAAGTAACTGGGTAGCTTGTCTGCCCTTTCCTTTTTTCCCCACAATAAATTCCCCTATACCTGACAAATTTCCACACTGGTCCTTGCTTTTGTTTTCTTTAGTATGTGGATCATAGATGTAAACAGTCAGTGTGTTTCCTGTTTGTTTGTATTCATGTTCTTTTTGATTTCTTTAACACTTTCTCCTTCCTTATTTTCAGAAAAGTAAATCTCTCCGAATGTTCAGGTTTCCACAATGTCTGGAATTCTCCTGAACCTACTTCCTTTGATTTAACACAATCTTTAATTTCTTACATTAACCATCATTGAGTCATCTTCCCTTTGTTTGGTGTTTGTAATTTAGTGATATGTACGTATTTTTCAGACGTTGCAGTATTTCTCTTAATAACAAACATTATTTGGCTCACACTAAATATAATATTGTATTTTTCCAATTCACTTGACCCTCTCGTTTCCGTGGTTCCATGATATTTGAGTGTAATATTCAAAAGTTGTATATTGCATGCAGATGCCGTGGAAAATGCAACATATAAATGTCACAATTCCTCAAAAGCTGCTTAAGAGCAAGATTAATAATTTGCCCTTGTGACTACACAACGCCGAAAATGACTTGCTCTCTAGTTTGATTCACAACATTCTTCAACCTACCTCATATACACTTATGAAATTTATTTTTCACAGCATTAGCAATCATTTAGTTAACGCAGTTTTGATGCAAGTTTAGATCATCCAGTATTCTGCAACACTGACAATATTTGCGTATCTAATTCCCAGAGCCTAGGATGCTCAAAAGTTTCACAACAGTTTTAGTTTAGATATGTAAGGCACCAATGTGTGTTCCTCCTTGTTTACAAGATCGTCTCAAACTGATTCTGAAGAAGCTGTGGGATGTGGTCTGTGGTGTTATTAGTGACAGACAGGGACAAGACATTGGGGAGGCTAACCTCTATGCTGAGATGATCCGAAGAAATGCCCATCAATTCAGTACAAAAATCAATAACCTTCCCCGCTCTGCCAGGGCAAGTGTATATGTATTCTGTCTACTCTATCACACTCACTGTATATCTGCTATATTCCTGATGAAGGGCTTTTGTCTAAAACGTCGATTTTCCTGCTTCTCGGATGCTGCCTGAGCTGCTGTGCTTTTCCAGCACCACTCTGATGTAAATCTTGTTTCCAGCATCGACAGTCCTCACTTTTGCCAGATCTGTTGTAGCACCTACACCAGAACAAGGCTCTTGCTCCAGCACTCTCACTATTGTATGCAACACTCTCCTTCACTCTCTCTGTCACTGAATGCAAATTGAGTTTGAATTTATCGTTTTACCAACATCGAACCAGTAAGACGATTTAAAAATGCGGACATTTTGAAAATTGGAGAGAGAGAAAATGCCATCGAGATGGAAGAAGCCTGTGGATCAGCCATTTTTCTCTGGAAGACATTTGGAAATATTCTCTATCAAAGATATTTGTTCATATGAATCTTATTCACAGTAAACAGAAATTTGACGATCCAGAGAATTCAACAGCCGGAAGAGTGACGTCACAGCTGTGACTGTGCGGTTTTGAAATTAAATTGCTGTAATCTTCATCAGTGTCTTATTGAAACAGCATAATCTTATTGAGTTGGAGTCAGATAATAAGCAATTTTGGGGAGATTAGATTTGTGAATAGTTGTTGTGTAGCGTTCACTTTTAGAGTTAAAAAATAAATTGACTTTATTTTATTTAAATAGTGAAATGTGGGAGTTTTCTGTCACTCATATTCTAATAGACTACGAGGTGAGGTGAGCTTTCCTGGGTTTTCACTTTTTTTAACAGAGGGGTTCACCGCCATGTTATAACACTCGCAAAGACCAACACAGAGCAACGAAAAATAAATAAGGAGTTAGAAAATTAAATATGGGAGTAAGTCAGCCAATGATGTACAGAAAGTTTGTAAGAGCTTGTTTCGATGCATTACAGGCAAACGAGAGGCAAAAATGGGCATTTGATTGCTAGAAGTTGACACTAGAGGGATAGTAGTGTAGAACAAGGAAATGGCTGAGGAGCTGAATAATTACTTCGCGTAAGTCTTCACGGTGGAAGACACGAGCAATATCCCAAAAATTGAAAAGAATGAATGGTCAGAGCTAGGAATGGTGGCCATCACCAAGGAGAAAGTGATGGGAAATACTGAATGGCCTGACAGTAAGTAAATCACCTGGACCAGATGGAGTCCAATCCAGAGTTCTGAGTCAGATAGCTGATGACACAGTGAAGGCATTGGTAGTGATCTTTCAGGACTCGCACGAATCAGGGAGATTCCCAGAGGACTGGAAAATCGCTAACGTGATACCTCTGTTTAAAAAGGGAGTAAAGCAAAATGCGGAAACTTACAGACTGACTAATCTAGACTTGACTGTGTGTAAGATCCTGGAATCCACTGCGAAGGATGAGATTTCTTAATACTTGGAGGTGGATGGTAAAGTAGGACAAAGTTAGCATGGTTTCATCAAGGGGAGGTCAGGCCTGGAAAATCTGCGAGAAAAACTTGAGGACGTAATGAGCAGCTTAGAACAAGGAGAGCCAATGGATGTCATCCACCTGGACTTCCAGAAGGTCTTTGCCAATGTGCTGACAGGAGGCTACTGAGTAAGGCAATGGCCCATTGTTTTAGAGGCAAGGTGCTAGTACAGATAGACGTTTGGCTGTCTGGCAGGAAGCAAAGAGTTCGATAAAAGTGTCCTTCTCAGGTTGACAGTCGGTGACAAGTAGTGTTCCATTAGGCTCAGTGTTGGAACCACAAGTTTTCACTTTGTACATTAACAATTCAGATGAACGAACTGAAGACATTCTGGCTACATTTGAAGATGATACAATGATAGGTGTAGGGACAGGTCGGCTCAAGAAGGATATGGACAGGTTAGAATAATGGGCAAAGAAGTGGTAAATGCAATACAAAGTGGGAAATTGTGGGTACATGTACTTTGGTTGGAAGAATACAAACATGGACTACTTTCTGAATGGGGAGAAAATTCAGATGTCTGGAGTGCAAAGGGACTTGGGAGTTCTACTCCAAGATTCTCTCAATGTAAACTTGCAGGTTGACTCAGTAGTTAGGAAGGCAAATGCAATGTTGCCATTTATTTTGAAAGGATTTGAATGTTTCAGCAGGGGCGTACTTCTGAGGCTCTATAAGCTCTTGTCAGACCATACTTGGAGTATTGTGCGCTGTTTTGAGCCCCATATCTCTGGAAGGAGGTGCTGGCCTTGGAATGAGTTCAGAGGACTTTCATGAGAATAGTCCCAGGAATGAAAAGCTTAACTTATGAGAACGTTTGAGGACTCTGGATCTGTACTTGATGGAGTTCAGAGGGATGTGGGGGGGATCTAATTGAAACATATAGGATACTGAATGGCCTGGACAGTGTGGATGTTGAGAATACTTCCATTAGTAGGAGACTCTAAGACCCAAGGACACAGCCTTACAGTAAAGGGGGAAAAACACTTTTAGAATGGAGATAAGGAGAAACGTCTTCAGCCAGAGACTGGAGAATCAATGGAATTCATTTTCGCAGAAGGCAGTGGAGGTTAGGTTATTGAGTGTATTTAAGTCAGATATAGATAGGTTGTTCAGTATCAAAGGGATCAAGGGTTACAGGGAGAAAGCAGGAGAATGTGGTTGAGAAACTTGTCAGCCAGAATTGAATGATGGATCAGACCCGATGGGCTGAATGGCCTAATTTATGCTCCTATGTCCGAAGATATTATGGTCATAAGCCGCAGTCGATTGCTTCCTCTCTATCACTTTGACCCTCCTGACAGCAAAGTGCGAGAGTAAAAAATCCCTGAGTTATCTTTACCAAACATGGAGGATTCCTGTCGAGGATTCATGGGAATCGCTCAACTGCTTGAAGGAAAGGAAATTCTGCCAAATCCAACTGTTCCAGGAAGAAGTCTCATACCTGCAGTTTGTTTGAATAGATTAACACCACAGACAGAATAGCAGTTGGGACATATTATCACTTTTCTATTTGATATGAGTTCAACAGCTATGCAACTCTGGAAACCTTTCCTCATTCCTTTTCATCATAAGACATGTGCATTTGTGTGTGAGTCTGTACATGTGTGACTCTGTGTCTCCCATTTTTCGGGAAAATGACCCAGGTTACACTTGAAACCTGATGTAACCAGTGGGAAATCCAAGCTGGATATGAAGGTCGTCTCCCACCTCTTAAAAGAGTGTCTCCTCGCTGCAAGTGGTGTTTCATTTCTTGGTCATGTTGTAGACCCAGATGCACTGTGATTGTCGGGCTCATATCTCATCCAGAGATGGCTCACAATTAACTTTTGTCTCACTGTCCTCAACATTCAATAACAACACTTCAAGGGAAATTCCAACAATTCACTTTCCAAAGACAGAATATGAGAACATAAGAAACAGGAATAAGTAATTTGGATGCTTAAACTATTGTATGCTATCATGGCTGATCAAGTGTTGGCATTAACTATTCTTTAATGCACAATTCTTCACGCCCCTCGGCTCTCTGCAGGTCAAAAATCCATCTACATCCTCTTTAAATACTTGGAGTGATCTCGCTCCCCTAACTTTCTTGACCTGAGATTTCCTGACATTCACTACCCTTAATGAGAAGAAAACACTCCCCACACAGACACCACCACGTATTAACATTAACAAAACTGTTTAATTGACCTGCTCAGGTAAGCGGGATTGACCTTGATATCAAGACAGGATTTGACAGAAGATTTTATCCTGAGAGGCACTTAAATATCCAGAATCATGCATCTCGAGTAAAAATAAAAATACAAGCCTTGGAATTTATCACCTCCTTCGTGTCTGTGTAGAACTTAACGAGTGATTGTCCATCATCATCAAGTTTTAATGCAATGACCTCTGATTCTCTGACAGTGTTATAGATTATCCTGAACTCACTCCTCTTTTACCATCAGCCCAGGGTTAGTCTCGTGAAATTCCTTTGCACAGCCTGTATTGCAATGAGATAATTCCTTTTAAAGTTGAAAACAAATCTGCCCATAATGCCCCAAATACTGCCTCAGCCACACTCTCAGTGATGATCACAATAGTTCCTTTCCCTCATTTACTGTTCTCCGTATCTTTATTATGACATAAACGCCCATTCATTCTCTATGCACTGCCACTGTTGTGGAATTTAAAAGTTTCTTACATCTGCATGGCTGCATCAGTAAAGCCAGCACCCGTGGTGCCCGTGGAGATGAACATCACTCTTGGGGAGAGATTGAGTCAGAAACACTGCACTTGAAATAGGGAATGGTCACCTACCTGAATGGAAATGAAGTGTAGGAATAAGGAAAACAGGCAGAGGAAGGGAGCTAACTTTACTTTTGTTCTTCTCTCACGGAATGTGTGCAGCCATGGTCAGGCCAGCATGTTATGCTGTTCTTGAACTGAGTGGCTGGTTCAGCTGTTCCACAGGACAATCAAGAGTAAAACACATTGCTGTGGGTTTGCCCAGACCTGACTGGGGAAGGACAACCCATTGACCTTTCTGAAGGGCATGAATCAAGCAGATGGGCCTTTTCTCACAAATGATTAAACCTTCAGTTCAATTACATCTATTTCGTTCATGAGATATCAACAGATTATTATTCTGTGCCTCTAGTTTATGTGTCAATGACTTAAGCAGCATGCAGTGTCTGCCCGCCTGACAGTGAACAAGTTCAACATATCAACAGCAATTATTCTGTAATTGACATGTGTTTAGAAGGGACTTGATAAATTGTAACCAGATTTAACAACGTCACAATTGATAGTTTATTCAGAAGATGCACTAAGGTTGAGGAGGAGACGGGGCTATCATGATGGTGGGATTGGACAAGATTCGTGAGTGGGGAGGATATAAAAATGTAAATCTGTGCAGGGCTAAAAGGATCTTGGAGTTTGAGAACAGTCTGGTTTTCCTCACATATTGGTGAGTAATTTGTCGTGGATAATTTGCTCGATATAATTAGTGAGTAATTGAATATTGGAATTGAAAATGTTGGTATCTACCTTTCTAAATTATAAATAATATGAGCAGCAGTTCAGTCCAACCCGCCTTAATGACCAGATAGAATGACTTAGCAGGAACACCAATTATAGCAAGGATGGGATAGTAACCAGCTTGAATAACCATCAATACATCATACAGCCGAAATGATAATGAGATCCAAGGTTGACCAAGCCAGTAAAGTTCCCCGGATAAACTCCTGTCCATTGTTGGAGCATTCCAGTCTAATGTTCGCAGATTCTGATCCATTGTTGGAATATTCCAGCCTAATGTTCTCAGATTCTGATTCATTGTGAGAACATTCAAGTTTAATGTTCTCAGATTCTGATCTCTTCTCCACCTCTCTCTGCTTCTGCTGATGCCTGTTAGTTCTGTCGCTGATGCTCCCGCTGATACTATGGAATAACACATTGAACCGAGTCCCTAATTATTAGAAGAGGAAAGCCCTCCAGTGACACTTTTAGGATGCATAGAGAATGACATCAATCCGAGTCGCTGACAAAATTACTCCCGTTAACCCATTTCAATTCAATTCTTTTTATTAAAATTCAAAATTATGATTAAAATGTACACATTCTGGATGGGATATGTGAGGGTGACTGAGGGAACAAATGTTGGGGCTGGTAGAACAATCATGTGTAAACATTCAATCTGCCTTGGATATGGGAGCAATGCCAGAGGTTTATCAGAATATAAACATGCTTCTCCGTTTATAAATTGAAACATACATTCTGTATCCACTGATCAAGCACTGCAATATCAGGAAGACATTGAGAGAACTTTTATCGTTCATGATCTGAGAAGAAACTATCCCTAAGACCACGTGCAGTTATAACAGACAACGACATAGTTATGTTAACAGGGAATTGTACCTAAGATATAATGGGGACTGCAGATATTGGATAATACAGTGCAGATAAAGCATGGCGGTGGAAAAGGCACAGTAAGCCAGGCACCATCCGAGGAGCAAGAGAGTCGATGTTTCAGGCAGGACCTTTTTTCAGGACTGGGGATGGAGAAGGGGTAAGTGAAACTGGGTGATGGGGTGAGGCTGGGGAAAGGATAAGTGATAGGTGGGCTAAGGTAGGAGGTGATAGTGATAGTTCGGTGGGGAGTGGGGAGCAGATGGTGGGAAGGAAGATGGACATTAGGCCTCCTCAAGACGGCAGATATGAGTCCGGGGTTTGGATCTGGGATCTGGGTTGGCCAGTGGAAATTTGTAAATGTTCTTGCTGTGTGTTTGTTGGCTTCCGCGTTAGGAGATGAGGTGTTACTGGTAACATCCTGTTAAATCCGCTTTGAACCCTCTGCAGCTTAATAATCTCCTTCCGAGAGCAGAACTGCACACAGTACTTCAGAAGAGCCTTTATCAATGGCCTGCACAATCTCAGCATGAGTTCCCAACTTCTAACCTCAAAGGTCTGAGCAATGAAGTAACCTTAAACACCCTGCACCACAAACTTAAAGAGTTATGCCTGCGCCCGTGGGTCCCTCTTTTCTACATAACTACCAAAGCCCAGCATTAATTGAGTAAGCCCTCCCCTTGTTTGTTTTATCGAAATGCAGTACCTCACATGTATCCATGTTAAACCCCGTCTGCCACACCTCAGCCCAGTGAATGATATTACTTCCCAGTTATACTTCCCCTTCGGATTAAAATGGCAATTCCCTCTCCAGGAGTCCGAAAGACACAAGCTTTAAGTTTCCCAAAGACCCAGAGCTTGGTTTGCCTTGCGCAGGCAGAGGAAGGAGTCGGTAAGCAAAATCTGGAAAGGAAACAGCTGCCTTGTATCAATGAATGATTTTCGGAAGAGGGAAGCCACATGTTCGAGATTTTAAATAGTGACCGGTGTTTTGGGAGCAGAATTGTGCTCCTTCCTTATCTCTGGTGTTCAGTGTTGATATCTACTCACGATCCTTCATAGTGCAGCGTATGTCTGCAGGATTTCTTCCACAAAAGTAGCAGACTACTGACAATAGCCATTTCAACCTGAAATGATAGCCAAACAATTAAAGATCTTCATAGTGTATCTCAATGGCACAGCAAATGTACTCAACTTCCTAAAGTTAAGGCGAATAACTTGTACTTTTTTCAATGAGAAATGTCCCCTGTATAATTTAGTAATGTTAACCAGAATTTAATACATCCATACACTTAAAATATGACCCAAAATCTGAGCATGGTTTAGGCCTTGTTGAATGGATGGTGTCCACGTATCTGAGGCGGAAGTCTGGATTCGATTCCAGTCCATGACTGTCTGGTAGTGCCCCTATCTCTGGAGACGGTGGTGCATATTCGTATCCTGTGGAGTAGTGTCATAGCATATTACAACAGGCTGATGAACAAACACACAGGAGCATCTTGTTGCAGCTTCAGGGGCTAATGTTGAATGATGGTAGTGTCCCTATCACTGGGCCAAAAACTCCAGTTTCAAAGCCCACAGCACTGTTTTTCTAATATGTCTGAACAGGATGATCAAACTCTTTTTGGAATCGTGCCTTAATAAAGAAGGACGAGGTGCGACTACTGAATTTGAGAATTGAGACGCAGGATGACTGAAAGCACAGCCATTCGTGTTGATTGGAGTCACATTTGAACTTTCTAGAAGATTACAAATGATGAAGGGCATGGAATGGGTGAGTGGTCAAGGGGCACCTGAGGTACGTCTGGAAATACAGAGTAGAGATCATTACTCATTTTGTGTTTGGAAAGCTGTAACGAGTGGAATTCTTCAGGGATCTGTGTGATGTCATCAACAAGTTACAATCTATTCCAATGAACCGGATTAACTGGATGGAGCTCTGTGTGTTCATGCACCAGGATAGTCATTCAATAAGATGTCAAATGGAGGCAGAACGTCTGCAATGGCATACAGACAGGGGAAGGGCAGAGCATCTGCAATGGGATAGAGATGGGGGAGGGCAGATAATCTGCAATTGGATAGACCTGTGGGAGGGCAGAGCGTCTGCAATGGGATAGAGGCAGGGGAAGGGCAGAGCATCTGCAGTGGGATAGAGACAGGGGAATGCAGCACATCTGCAATGGGATATAGACAGGGGAGGGGAGGGCGTCTGAAGTGGAATACAGACAGGGCGAGGGCATAGCGTCTGCAATGGGATGTAGACGGGGGGGGTAGGACAGCTGCAATGGGATACAGATGAGGTGAGGAGAGCTTTTGATTTGGGATAAAGAGGGGGAGGGCAGAGCATCTGCGACGGGATACTGACAGAGGGAGGGCAGAGAGTCTGCAATGGGACACAGACTGGCGGAGGTCAGAGCTTTTGGCAATGGCATACAGAGGACAGTTGTGAGCAAGGGAATTTTCTGTTTTGTGGAAAAGACAAACAGCAGACAATGATTTAAATGCAAGGACAATGCAACCTCAGTGGTACCGAGGGATTTGTGTGTTCTGGCACATGACTCACATCAAATTACTCTGAAGATGCAGCAAATGATATGGAAGGTAAATGGAATGATTCTGTTTCGTGCAAGGGGTGTTGGGTTTGATCTTAGTGATGTTTTTCTGCATCAGTACAGGGCATGACTGAGATCACATCTGAAGTATTATGTGTAGTTATAATTGCCTAATCTGAAAAAAAACAAACTTGCTTTTGAAACGTTTCCAAACTTTTTTTCTCTTTACTCATTCTTGGGATGAAGGCATTCCATTATGAAGAATTAACAGTTCAGCCTGAGAATGAGGGTTGTTTTATTGACCATATAAGATCTTGAGAAGAGTATAGTTGTTGAATACTGGGTGGATATTTCTACTTGTGTGGGAGAATAAAACTGGGGAAATAATTTCAGAAGAAGTCAGTTTGAAAGGAAAGGTCATTGAACTGAAAAATTGAACTCTGATTTCTCTTCATACATTCTGGAAGACAGGCTGAGCTTTTCCAGTAATTTCTGTGTTTGTTTAAGAATAAAACATCTTCATCTTAACACAGGTATTGTGAAGACATCAACGCTTATGTTTACATTATGCAGGCACATATTAACACATGTTCAAAACAAGTAGGGCCATTTATTGTTAATGAATTTATTCTGTGTACAGCAACAGCAATAATGCACTGACCTGGAGTCGAAAATGTGATGGAGTCATATAATTCGGACAATGTTCAAGGAGAGCTCACATGGTACAGTTTGGGATCTTATTGATTTAACTTCGAGGTGGAAGAAATGTAGCCTATCTGTGAAGGAACTGTCTATTGCTCCCTTTCTGTTTCCCTGTCGCTCATCACAGCAAAGTTTGGGAGTGAAAAAAAGTCGCCTTTCCAACTCATGAGGGATTCCTGATGACGATTCATTGGAATCTCCCCACTGCCTGAAGCAAAGCAATTCCGCCAAATCGATCTGTTTCATTACGAAATCCCATTGTCAGAAGGTTGTGCAAGCAGAATAACTTCAGAAGTAATTTTCCAGACTCGATAGTGAGGGTGACAGACAAGACACGCTGTGGCTGCAAATTGGAATCCGGGATGGTGTGTAGCCTCCCACGTGCCAGGGTCCAGGGTGTCTCAGAGCGGCTGGAGAACGTTCTCACCGGGGTGGGGGAGCAGCCAGAAGTCATTATGCAAATTGGTACAAATGACACAGGTAGAAATAGTGATGAGGTCCTGAAGAGTGATTATAGAGAGCTAAGAAAAAGGGTAAAAGACAAGACCACGACAATGGTAATATCCAGTTTACTTCCAGTGCTCCGTGCCAGTGAGGGTAAGAACAGGAGGATATGGCAGATGAATGGGTGGTTAAAGAATTGTTTCGGGGAAGAGATTTAGATTTTTGTATCTCTAGGATCTTTTGTGGGGCAGAGATGATCTGTTCGGGAAGGACGGGTTGTATCTGAACTGGAAGGGGACCAATATCCTGGCAGGCAGGTTTGATAGTGCTGCACCGAGGTTTCAACGAGTTTGGCTGGGGTTGGGGAGGGGTGGGATCCTCAGCATCAGGTAGCCAGCTGTGAGGCTGGAAAGAGATACAGTAATCAGAAACAGAAATTTGAAGAGACAGGTTAGGCTGAACACGACGGGGAGCAAGGAATGTCTGTTGAATTAAATTGCAACTGTTTCAATGTACGATGGCTGACAGGTAAGGCCGATGAACTCAAGATGTGAATAGGTATGTGAGACTGGGATATTATAGCCATTACAGAAACATGGCTAAGGGATGGACAGGACCGGCAGCTTAATGTACCAGTATACAGGTGCTTTATGCGCGACAGGGACAATGGAAGGAGGGGACGGGGAGTTTCATTTTTGATTAAGGCGAGTATCACAGCAGTAATCAGAGATAAAATAACTGATGGATCTTCCTGTGAGGATTTGTGGGGAGAGCTAAGAAATAAGAAGAGAATGGTGACAGTACTTGGGTTGTTCTCGAGGCCCCCAAATAATAAACGGGGATTTTGAAGAATAAAAATATGTAAATAGATTGGGGAGCCTTGCAGGGCCAATAGGATTGCCGTAGTAGGAGATTTTAATTTTCCTATCATAGATTGGGAATGACATAGAATTAAGGAATAGATGGACTGTATCTATTAAGTGTGCTCAGAAAAGTTTCCTCAAACAGTATGTTTAGGGTGCAACTCGGGAAGGGACGAAACTTGACCTACTCTAAGAACTAAGGCAGGACAGGTGACAGTGGGGGAGCACTCTGGGACCAATGACCATTGTTGTATTCATTTTAAAATAGTTATAGAGAAGGACAAACTGATCCACATGTTCAAGTTCTAAATTGGGGCAAGGCGAACTTTGATGGAATCAGACAGGACATTGTAGAGGTTGGTTGGAGGAATTTGTTTCAGGCAAAAGGACTTCTGGCAAGTGGGAGGACTTTAGAAGTGAAATATCTACAGTTCAAGGTCTATATGTTCCTGTGAGGGCAAAAGACAAGGTTGGGAGGAATAGGGAACCCTGGATGTCAGGAGATATTGAGGCTTTGAGCAACAAATATGAGGCGTGGATCAGATCCGTGCAGCTGGGATCAAGGGAATCCATGGGGGTGTGCAGGGGATACCGGAGTTTACTGAAGATGGAAATCAGAAGGTCGAAAAGTGGGCACAAGATAGTCTTGCCTGAGAAGATTTTGGTGAATCCAAAGACATTTTTTAAACATATTAAAGTAAAAGGAATAACTAAATGAGAATATGACCCCTCAAGTTCGAAAGTGGACATGCATGCCTGCAACTATGGGAGATTTGCGAGATTCTCAATGACTATTTCTCCTCTATCGTTACTGTGGAAAATAAACATGAAAACTTGGGACCTTAACTAAGGTCATGATGTTATCTTGGGGGTGAGTCAATATCACTGGAGCGGACGTGTTGGATGTATTAGAATGCATGAAGGTAGATAAATCTCCTGATCCTAAGCAGATGTATCCAAGAACATTGCAAGAGGCGACCGAAGAAATTACGGGGACCTGTTGATATTTTTGCATCATCGTTAGCTACAGGTTAGGGTCCAGAATATTGGAGGGTAGCAAATGTTGTGCCATAATTCAGGAAGGGAAGAAAGATAAATCTGGGAATTATAGGCCAGGAACTCTAACATCTGTGGTACATAGGTTACTTAAGAAACATCTGAGGGGTAAGATATACATGGATTTGGAAAGACAGCATTTGATTAGAAATTGCTTTTATCAGATTCTCTACAGTATGGAAACAGGCCATTTTGCCCAACAAGGCACGGTGGCACAGTGGTTAGCACTGCTGCCTCACAGCGCCTGAGACCCGGGTTCAATTCCCGACTCAGGCGACTGACTGTGTGGAGTTTGCACATTCTCCCCGTGTCTGCGTGGGTTTCCTCCGGGTGCTCCGGTTTCCTCCCACAGTCACAAAGATGTGCGGGTCAGGTGAATTGGCCATGCTAAATTGCCCGTAGTGTTAGGTAAGGGGTAAAATGTAGGAGTATGGGTGGGTTGCGCTTCGGAGGGTCGGTGTGGACTTGTTGGGCCGAAGGGCCTGTTTCCACACTGTAAGTAATCTAAAGGCCACACCGACCCTCCAAACAGTACCTCACCCAGTACCATTCCCCTACCCTATATTTACCCCTGACGAATGCATGTAACACTATGGGTAACTTAGCATGGCCAATTCACTTAACCTGTACGTCTTTGGATTGTGGGCAGAAAATTGAGCACCTGGAAGAAACCCACAAAAAAGATGGGGAGAATGTGCAAACGCCACACAGAGAGTCTCCCGAAGCTGGAATCAAGCCCAGATCCATGGGACAACGAGGCAGCAGTGGGCCACCATGCCACACTTGCTTGTTGTCAACACAGGTACAAAATCTATTCTGCTCTTCACCCATGATGCAAGTTCCAATAAAACATGCCATGGATAGTTTATTATCCACTGAAAACGTCACATTATTATTGATTGTTATTATTAATTTTAATAATTATGATCAATTGTTGTTTTTATACTGAACAGATTGCATGGCTTGGTGAGTGGGAGATCATGCCTCACAAATTTGTTTGAGTTCATTAAGTGACCAGTAACGTTGATGTGGGCAGGGCGGTATATATAGTCTGTATGTTTTTCAGTAAGGATTTGACAAGGTTACCATTGATAGGCTGTTCTGGAAGGTACAATCGCAAAGAATACAGCGGGAGCTGGCAAATTGGATACACAATTGGCTTGATGGTAGTAAGCAGAGCCTAATAGTGGAAAGATGCTCTTGGCCTCAGTGAGCCTAACGTCAGTGTAGAGGAGTTTGTTGGAGGGAATTCTGAGGAATAGGACTTCCTGAGACACAAGACGTTGCTCTGGGGTCAGTGCTGGGTCCATTTCTGTTTATTATCTATGTCAATGATATTCTTGAGAATGTACAAGGCATGATTAGTAAATTTGAGGATGACACTAAAATAGGTGGTATCGTGAACAGTGAGGAAGTATATCAGAAATTGCAGCATGACCTTGGTCAACTGGAGAAGTGGGTCGGGAATATTTTTGCAAAGTTAGAGCAAGGTAGGAGTTTCATGGTAAATTGTAGGGCCTTAAGTAGTGCAGCTGAGCAGAGGGACCATGAAGTTCAGGAACACCGTTCTCTGAAATTGGAGTCACAGGTGGACGTGGCAGTCAAGAAGGCTTTTGGCACACTGGCATTCATCGGTCAGGATATGGAGGAGAACATTGGGATTAAATGTTGCAGTTATACAGGATGTTGGTGCGGCTGCAGTTATAGTGTTGTGTTCAGTTTTGGTCACATTGCGGTAAGAAGGATACTTTAAATTGAAATGCATGCAGACGGAATGTACAATGATGTTGCCAGGACTCAACATTGTGACTTACAGGGAGAGGTAGCACAAGGGAGAACTTTCTTCTTCAGAGAGTAGGAGACTGAGAGGGATCGAATAGAAATGCACAAGATTATGACAGGCATGGATAGGGTGAATGGACTCAACCTAATTTACCAGAGTTGTGGAATTGAGGACGAGAGGACATCACTTTAAGGTGAGAGGGGAAAGAATAAAGGGAAACTGATGGAATCTGTTTTACACAATGTGTGGTACGCAGCGGGAATGCGCTGCCAGCGGAAGTGGTTGAAGCATTCATATTAACAATATTTAAACGTCACTTGGACAAGTACATGGGCAGGAAAGGAAGAGAAGTCTATGGGCCAAGTGGTGAGAAATGGGGTTAGTGTGGATGGACATTTGGGTCAGCATGGACCCGTTTGGGTCAAAGGGCCTCTGTCCATGCTGTAGGACTTGATTACTGTATGAATAGAACAGCAATTGTATCAAACTCTCGTTTTTCCTTTGATCATGGTTTCGAATAATATTTGGAAGAAAGTTCTTTCAAGTTAACTTTGCAGATATTTTGCTTTTCGGTTTGTTATTGTGTGTGTGTGTGTGTGTGTGTGTGTGTGTGTGTGTGTGTGTGTGTGTGTGTGTGTGTGTGTGTGTGTGTGTGTGTGTGTGTGTGTGTGTGTGTGTGTGTGTGTGTGTGTGTGTGTGTGTGTGTGTGTGTTCCACAGTAGTTTTCAAAGGAACTATCAATGTGCATATCTGCAAATCCTCTCTTCATTCTTGTTTCCATCACAGTTTGAGGAATTTTGTGTTTGTCATAAACGTGTTGTTTTAGCACATTAAAGAAATCCATCTGACTTGTTCCTAACACTGACCCTGACACACTCTGAGAACTATATCCTTGGCCATGTCACCATACTAGTTATATTTTTTTATGGAGAAATGGCGCGAGAAAAGTGAATCTCGTTCCAAAAGCCTAAGAAATTATAGACTCAGTGAGCCGAACGTCAGTTTAGAGGTGTTTGTTGGAGGGGATTCTGAGGAATAGGACTTCCATCCATTAGAAAGACAAGGAATGATTAGGGATACTCAACATGGCTTTGTATGATGAAAATCATGCCTCGTTGATGTTTTTGAGCATTTTGAAGAAGTGACGAAGAAGACTGAAGAAGGCACTGTTGTATATATTGTTCACACAGACTTCAGCAAGGTGTTTAATAAGGTTCCCCATCGGAGACAGGTTACTAAGGTTAGGTCACAAGGACTCCAGGGAAACCTAACCAGTTGGAGACAAAATTGTCCTGAAGGCAACGGACTGTTTTCCAGACTGGAGACCTGTTGCCAGCGGTATGTTGAAAAAATCAGTACTGAAAACACTGCTTTTTATCATGGATATAAACAACTTGGATGGGAATATCGGAGGCATGGTTAGTAAGTTTGCAGATAACATCAAAATCATGGTGCAGTATAAGATTCAGTGAAGAAGATTATCTCAGAGTACAACTGCACAGTTGACCATCAAAGGGCCAAGGACTGGCAGAGAAAGTTTAATTTAAATATTTGTGAGGTTTTGCATTTCGGTAAGTTAAAGCAGGGTCGTGCCCTGAGGAATGTTAATGAACAAAGTGATCTACTGATGCGGGTTCATAGTTCCTTGAAAGTGTAGTTGCAGGTAGACAGGGTGGTGAACAATGCAGTTGGCATTCTTGCCTGAATCGGTCAGAACATTGAGTATAGATGTTGGGGTATCATGTTGCGCTTGCACATCGACGCTTGTGAGGCCACATTAAGACTCCTGCGTACAATGTGGTTGGCTCTGCTAAAGGATTGATGTTGTTAAGCTTGAAAGGGTGCAGAAAAGTTTTATAATGGTTTTCTGGAACCTGAAGGTTTCATCGACAGCGAGAGGATGAATAGGTTGAAGTTTCTTTTCCCCCGGACTGTCGGATGCTGAGGGGTGATATGAAATTGGTTTATAAAATCATAAGGGGTTTGGATAGCCTGAATGGCCAAGGTCTTTTCTCCAGGGCCGGGGAGTCCACAAGCAGAGTCATAGATTGAAGGTGACGGGGGAAAGATTTAGAAGGGAACTTAGTGGTAACGTTTTTTCATGCAGAGGGTGGTGCATGTACGGAAATTACTGTCAGAGAAAGTGATAGAAGCGGGTACAATTACATGTTTAAATATATCTGTACAGGTACATCAATATGAATGGTTCAGAACGATATGAGCTAAATGCTGGGTGCGACTAGGTCAGATTGTGATATCTGGTCAGCACGGACGAGCTGGAATAAAGGATCTGTTTCAGGACATTAGTAATGGATAGTCGGCCATTTGAATGTTCTTTCTGTAGAATGTCAGAGCTTAGAGATTACAATAATGTCCCTGAAACGTGGAGAAACCGTGGCATCGAAACATGTGGTGAAAATCGGCTTTATTGAATGCTGCGTACGTTTGCCGTGGTGTCCTGCAATGATCACCAGAAATGTTATGTCGCCACTTGTTGGGGTTTTCCTTCAATCGAATTCGTCAGAGAATTCGATTCACTGAAATTTCACCAACTTCCTTTGGCATGTTCATATGACACATCGACCCATACTGCACACAACAATAATATCAGCATGCTGCACCCAAGAGGACGTGGTATGACTTTTATAAACAGTGAAGATTGAATAATGTTATGTAAGGGCAACGTGAATTTCAGTTTAATTGGCAAAGTCGCAAGAATCCAGAGTAAGATTCAAAATGTCAGAAATTCACGTTCATTACCTTGGCCAGAATTCCAGCCCAGCAAAGGGGAAATCTGTCCCTGAATCCCCTGAATCCATGCAATTGCTTGCTCCAGGTGTCCACTTTGACACCCATGCGAAGCAGCATTCAGCCTGAAGGAGAACTTGTGTGAACCCTCCGCTGTCTGATCGAAAGCTGAAACAAGAGCTGTCTGTTCCATCTGGAAGCAAAGGGATGTGGAGGTGAGACCAAAATATTACTTGGCGTTTAATTCATATTGTTCTTATTGTGATTGTTTAAAAATCTGAGCCGGAAATGGCACAGACACATAAGAGCCCATTGTTAACACCAATCACGCCCAAGTCCGTGATTCAATATCATCATGGCTGACACAACAATGTTATGTCTTTTTCCAGCCTATCCACATCATCGTGTTGCCTACTGACTAACCGATGTTTATTGATCTGTATCATAAATAGACATCGAAAATTTAAACTTGTGAGAGGAAAATGTTCCGGTTAGAGGCAGTTGGGTTTCTGCACGAATATTGTTAGTTTTGCAGATGAGCAGCCGAGTCTGCTCTGACCACCTTCCAAACCATAAACTAAAACTCGACTCTCAGGGGAATCGAGCCCACAACCTTTCACTTGAAACTAGAGCAGGGGCATAGAAAGCCAACGCGCTATCCATTGCGCCATAAAGCCGTGCCCACAAGGATCTTTTAGCACACAAATTTGCCTTTGACCGATTGCGTTCTGGACACCAATCTCGCGTCTGTCTGTCCTGGTCACACTTTCCAGTACCTGTTCCTGATCCTCGTGTTTTCTGGCTCTTCAACTGTTCGGCTACAGACTGCTGGGACGTTCTCATGACACGTAGCTTTACCACATGCTCAGATAATGATTTCCAGATTCGCAACACTCAAATGGTGAAAGCATTCTCGCAAATTCTCCTTAAAACATCTTGTCTCCTGTATTTCATTTATGTCACTCTATTTCTTCCAAATACAGGATGATCCCTCTCATACATATCTATCCTCTTCATAAAATGTACACGTTAATCGGTTACTCAAAGAGCCTTCTCTGCTCTTCGATAGACATCCCCCAACCTAGCTCGTCTACCTTCACAATGGAAATGGTCCAGCCCTTGCCATTCTTGTCATCTCCTCTGAATATCTCATCCTGCAATCAGAAGCTTCCAGCAGACTGGCGATTACAATGGACAAGCAAAGTTCCCTGAAGTAAAGCCAAAAGGTCTGAACAAAATCAACATCTCGTGTCCATATCTCATGAGAAAGGAAAGTTAACATTTCGACTCCAATGATCTGTCTTCGGAACTGATGACATGGCAGGTTGGGTGAAGAATGTGGAAGAGGGCGGACGGGTTCTAAAATGATTGAACTCGATGTTGGGTCCTAACGTTTGCATGGTCTGTCTGTAGAAAATGAGTTGCAGGTCTTCCAGCTTGTGTTATTCCTTGA
Organism: Hemiscyllium ocellatum; assembly: GCF_020745735.1. Classification (NCBI taxonomy): domain Eukaryota; kingdom Metazoa; phylum Chordata; class Chondrichthyes; order Orectolobiformes; family Hemiscylliidae; genus Hemiscyllium; species Hemiscyllium ocellatum. Next base: position 8,015,908 of record NC_083405.1, read on the forward strand.
AGGAGCACTGCAGCAAACCAGAAACCTGAATAGTGGCCTGGGAACACAGTGTCTCGATTAGAGTGGGGCTGGAATTGTACAGTAGCATTCAGCATCCGAGGAGCAGTGAAATCGACGTTTCGGGCAACAGCCCTTCATCAGGAATACAGGCAAAGAACCTGAAGGGTGGGAAAACAGTGTAATGTGAAGTTACAGGAGACTGGAAGATCGGAATAGTTTTTGTTGATTCAGGACAGAACGCAAGTGATCTCAATTTTGTCACCGACCCTGTTTTCCTCTCTCCATTGCAGAGAGATCACATTCTGAGCAGGAAATACAATTGCCTTTATTGAACGAAGTGCAGACAAATCTCTGCAAGATGTGACTGGAAGCTTCCACAGTGAGGAAAGACATGAGAAACCAGCAGGAAATGTAGCTTACTACATAGAACGTTACAATGCAGTGCTGGCACTTCGGCCCTCGCTGTTGCAGCGACCTGTAAAAATAATGTGATGTCCATTGTAATGGAAAATTAGCATTTATTTCGAAACCAATAAAAGCACAGGGAAACAAAGATGTAAGAACCTGACTTTGCAGAGGCAAGTATTGCAGACAGAAAGAAAAAAAATGTAAAGTTAAACCGAACTGATAGCAGACTTACAAGGCCAGTAAACTACCACATCACCAGACAAGGAATGGGAAAAAAACAACTCCGTATCTGGAAAGGAACTCGAATGTTTCAGGTCCCTGATATTGAGGTGTTGATAAGAAGAAGCGAATTCTATTATCAACGAAAAATATATTATATGTGGAAGGTGCACAAGTTACCTTTTTGGTAGATACAGGGGCAACATATTCAGTCCTTAAATCTAGGCAGTTGACAGAGTCGACGCAATGGATGCATCAGGATTCGAGACACGAGAGAGATTATCCGCACCCCTATTGTGTGAAAGCAGTAATGGTGAAACATTCCAATTCTCATTTCATTTCTCGGAATTCTGTCCTTGAAATCTGATGGCTGGCGATCTCATCGTGAGGCTGGGGTCGGATTTGCGCAGTACCCCGACAGGCTTGCAGGTAATACAAAAAGAAGATTGACCAGCGAAGTCTGTAAAATCCAACTCACGACCCCTGATGCATGGCTATGAGTGATGATTACCCAGAGAGCCATAAGTTCAGTGAGCGATTCGCTCGCCTAGGTAGCAAGTAACCATGTTAATCCCAAAAACACCGATTTACTTGCTGGAGATATGAGGCACTGCTCAGCACTCATACACAGTCATGGCCCTTATAAATCATATGAGAAGGATTGTTTTAGGAGAATGTTTGAACCAGGTCAACTATTATTGTGCGAATTTTATTAGAACGATCACAGATGTTCAGTCAGTGTAAACTTATCCAAACTATCTGTGACGGCAAGTAGACCCTATCTTTTTGATGTGGAACACTCCTTTCCTCAAATACCATTGGCGAACACATCCAGTGACAGGTGGCAGGATTTGGGACCATGGGTACTACTGGCACAAAAAAACGAAAGCTTGTGTCTTCAGGGACGATGTGCATATCAGCTTAAATGCAGATATAAGGACATATATGGAGAAACTAAATTGGCTAACTCAGGCAGATAGGGCAGTCCAGGTAATCCCCGCCAAGGGGGTACCCTAGCGTTTCGATATGGTAGATGCCTCGGACCCAAGATTATGAAGGCTCCCTGGTGAGTACAAGGCAAAAGGCAAACGTGATGTGGGGTTCATACGAAGCTGTCAAACCAAAAGAACAATCCCGAAGTCTCAGTATCGTTCTTGCAGAACACAAGACCCGTTAAAACCCGAGGCTGTAAAAGGAATTACTCCAGTCTTTGAATCCCTCCTGAAGAGTGAAGTGATAATTCCCTGTGAATAATCACAGTTGAAAGCCCCCATTCTTCCGGTCAAAAAGGCAAACATTCCAGGTGAATCGGGGAAATGGAGGTTTGTTCAAGACATGCAGGTAGTCAATTATGCTGTTGTTTCGCCCATCCCAAATGTTCCTAATCCTTGTACTATATTAGCCCCAATTCCACCGGACAGGAAATAGTTCTCTGCTTTGGATTTAGAAAATGCCTTCTTTAGTGTAGCAGTACACCCAGAAAGTCAATTCTGGTTCACTTTTCCAATCAAAGGCAAATCGTATACATTCATGTGAATGGTCTCTTTCCAGTATGAACTCACTTGTATTTCAGCAGATTGCCGGAATCAATTAATTATTTCAAATCACATCGGACGAATAGTGTCGCCTCTGTATGAACTCACTGGTGCTTCAGCAGACTGAATGACTGAAAGAATCCTTTCCCATTTTCAGAACAGGCGAACGGCCTCTCTCCACTGAGTTCGCAGATGTAAAGTAAGATCAAATGACGTCCTGAACCCATTCCCTCTGAGAGAGCACTTGAATGGTTTCTCGTCAGCGTGAATACGTTGATCGTACAGCAGTTCGTGAGGCTTTTTAATGCCTTTTTCATATCTGGGCCATTAAATGGTTTCTTGTCCATGTGAACCCACTGGCGAGTCAGCAAGTTAGAGAACTGAGCAACTCCCTTTCCACACTCAGAACAGTTGAACGGCTTTCCCCCGGTGTGGTTGCCCTAATGGATCTTCAGGACAGACAAGCAATTGAATCGTCATCACATTTCCGCAGTTTCTCTGCAGCGTCCCTCCAATTATGCCTCGATATTTCAGATAGTGAATACTTTCACTCCACTGTGAATTTAGCTTTCTGCTTTCATTTTCAAAGGCCAGTTACGTTCAGGCTACATGGAACAAAGCAACACCTTCAAATTCTGATGTAATGCTTCGTTTCAGTTTCCCAACAGCAAATCCTCATCTTTGATACGCTTCAAATAAATCCAGAAATATCTCAGTAAGAGAGTATCCTCAGAACACCAAAGCATATGATTTTCATTCTTCGTCGGATGTGGGTATTCCGGAACAGGTCAGCATTTATTGTTCATTCCTGATTTGACTGGATAAGGTCATGATGAGCTTCCTTCTTGAACCATCGTTTCTGTTTGCAGTCGGCAGATCCAAATTATAGGTAAGTGAAATCCACAATTTTGACCCAGTGATTCTGGAGTAATGCCAATATACTTCCAGATCAGGATGTTACGTGGGCTGTAGGGCTTTCCTATCTGTCTAGTGCCCTTTTCCTTTTAGATGGATGCAGTTTGAGTTTTTAATGTACTTTCGATGAAGCCTTGGTGAATACCTGCAGTGCATCTAGTGGATGGTGCATATTGCATGGCTGAGCGTTTGGTTATGGTGGGAATGGATGTTTGTCGATATTTTATTAGTTACGTGTTGCTGCTCAATTCAGCTGCTCTGTTCTGGACGATTTTGAGCTTTTCAATATTGTTACAACAGCAGTAAGGAATCCTCAAGAAGGTTGGGATTTAAATATCTCTTGTTACTCAGATGCTGACTAATCTGTTGTGCTTCGCCTGTGCATTGTTTCTTTCACACTGCAATCATCCAGGCGAAAAGGAACTATCCGATCATGTTTCATTCTGTATTGTAAAGTAGTAAACAGTTGGTAGGGAAAGAAGAAAAGAAAGAAGAACATTTGGCAATGAGGTGAACAACGATCTCGCTCTGAGAGTGAATAGCTGTTAATGGAGACTGCCAGTGTCAAATCATCGGTGGCGTATAATCGCAGGCTATATATTATACAGGCTTTAGGAGTCAAGAAAATCTCTGACTATGATCTGCTCTTGTGGCCGCAATGATATATGGCTGCTAAAGTTAGCTTCCCAAAGACATTGTGACTTTCACTGCACCAAAGAAGGACTTTGGACCCATCTTGCAAATGTCCATCATGAAGCAACGATCCATTCTCATCCCATTATTTTTCACACATTGGTCTGGAGCGTTATACACTCTGGTACTCCAAGTGATCAACGAAATGTTTTCCTAATTCCACCACCTCTAGCGAAATACTGTTACCAAACACATAACCACCCTCCCTTGTCCGCCTTCCCCAGGAAACTATCCGTCCGGGGCATCGTGGTGCACTGTGCCTTCACTCTCAACACCTCCCCCAACAGCTCCATGGAAGCTTTCCCTAAAATCGCGGAATATGTGACACATACAGTCATAGAACTTGAGAATGAAGAGCAAGGCTTTGCCGTAGAGGCCTTAGAGACTGATTCGCCAGTAATTAAGCTCATGCCTGATCTTTCCATGTACACACATCCACTTAACCAAACTCTGAAGTTTCTCTTTACTTCCTTTATTGTTAAAAAAATAAACAGCCCGAGCTTAAAACACATTGATTGATGTAGCATCAACTACATCGTTGGGCAAGCATTCCATCAAGGAAGAACCCTCTGGTTGAAGAGATTCCTTCTCAATTCAGTCCTATATCTCGTTCTAATCTCGAGGTTGAGGCCTCTTGCACTAGTTTCATCTGCTAATAAACATGCTCTCGACTTCTATCTCACACATGACCTTCATAATCTTATATGTTTCCAAGAGATCCGGCCTCATTCTTCTGAATTTTCGAAATAAGCCTATTCCAGATAGTCTCCTGTCATCAGCGAACACCTTCAAATCCGGAATTCTATCTGCCAGAATATTTCCCATTAACCCAATATTTCAATGTTCCTCTGCAGATTTTCACAGTCCTCCGCACACTTTGCTCTGCTACTCAACTTGGTGACAACTGCAGACCTTGACACGATGCGCATGGCTCCAAAATCCAAATCATCCATATAAATTGTAGGTAATTGCGGTCCCAGTACCATTCCCTGAGGAACCTCGTTGATGGTTAACAACATAGCACTCATTTATCCATGCTCTGCTCTTTCTGTTGGGAAACAATCCTCAATCCATGCTCATATATTACCCTTATCAGCATGCATCCGTTTGCTGTCAGCCCCTGGACAGCACCTTGTCGAGGCCATTTTGAGAATCTAAGTATATCAATTCACTGGGTCCCGTTGTACACCATGCTCGTAATGCCATCGTAGAATTCGAAAAGATTTTGCGGGAATGACCTGCTCTTCATTAACCCAGGCTGCATCTGTCAAATTTCTACCGGGAAGCCCCGCTATTTCTTCCTGGATAATAGACTCAAGAAATTTCTACACTACAGAGGTGAAACAAACTGGTCTATCGTGCTGGAGAATGGGTCTGGATGGGTTGCACTTTGGCGGTCGGTGTGGACTTGTTGGGCCGAAGGGCCTGCTTCGATACTGTAACTAATCTGATCTAATTCCTCGTATTTTGTCTGCCTCACTTCTTAAAGAGTGTCGTCGGATTTGTGTTTTCCAATATGCTGGGATTGCCCCAGAGATCAATGAATTTTGGAAAAATACCGCAAGCACAGTTCTTTTTTACATACCATTGCGTTTAGTATCCTGCGATGCATTCCATCAGGCCCTGGAGACGTAACCATCCTTTGCAATATTAGCTTCAACAATCCAACGCTAGTTCTTTTGTTATAAGGACTGTTCCCAGGTCGTCACCAAACAGCATCTCTTGGTCAATTACTGGCATGTTATTAATATCCTCCACTGTGAAGACTGGCGCAAATGCCTGATCAATGTCACGGCTATTTCCACATATCCCATAAGTAAATGCCCCTTCCTATCCACGAGAGGGTTAACGTTTACTTTTGCCTCTCTTTTTCATTTTATATTTTAATAGAAACTTCTGTTATCGATCTTTATATTCTGTGATATTTTTAAAGCAATGTTCTTTCTCACACTTTTCTGAATTAAATTCCATTTGCCAACTCTCAGCCCAGCTCTGCTGCATACCTGTGTCACTATGTCACCAACAATATCCTTCAGCACTATGTACAACTTTACCGAACTTAGTGTCGTCCGCAAATTTACTCACCCATCCTTCTCCGCCCCCATCCAGCTCGTTTAAAAAAAATGACAAAAAGCAGAGAACCCAAAACAGATCGTTGCAGTACACCACACGCAACAGAATTCCAGGATGACGTTTTCCAATCAAGTAACACCATCTGTCTTCTTTCAGAGGCTAATTTCTGATCCCAAGCACTACATTACCCTCAAGCCCATGCTTCAGTATTTTGTGAGTCACCTGCCGTGGCGAAATTTATCAAACGGCTAACTGAAATCCAAACGTGCATTACATGCACAGCTTTATCCTCATACATCTGTTTAGTCACCTGACAAGTTTTGACAAGTTTTGTAGCTCAGTTTTAGCTTCCCAGATGAAGATTTATTCACTGAGCCGGAAGGCTCATTTCCAGACGTTTCGTTACCCTCCTGGGTAATATCTCCAGTGTGCCTTCGGGTGACGGACTGTTCATAATTTCTGCTTTCTATTTATATGCTTGCGGTTCTTTGGCTTGGTGATGTCATTTCCTGTAGTGATATCATTTCCTGTTCTGTTTCTCAGGGAGTTGCTGATGAAGTTTATCTCGATGTGATGTTGATGGATATCCCGGTGGAATGCCATGCCTCTCGGAATTACCGCATGTGTCTCTATTGCAATTGTGCTTGGATGGGTGCGTTGTCCAAGTCAAAGTGGTACCTTTCCTGATCTGTATGTAAGAATACCAGTGGGAGAGGGTCACGTCGTATTGTGGCTAGTTGATGTTCATGTATCCTGGTGGCTCGTTTTCTGCCTATTTGTCCATATGCAAAAACTGATATCATTTACAAAATGCCATTCAAGACCTGTAACAAATATTGCATTAGATAAACATTACATTCGCCTGAGACAACACATCCATCCGAGGACAAGCCAAACACTGACGTGGAGGAGAATGAATCTAAACATGGCATTCCAACCAGAATTATATCAACAAACACTTCGACTTCGACGCCACCAACTACCCCCTTCGAAATATGAACGCCAAATGATATCACCACCGGAAATGACATTAACAACCCAAAGAAACCCAAACATATCAATAGAAAGCAAGAATCATGAACTGTGCTTCGCCTGGAGACCCACTGAAATTGTTACCTGGTAGAATGATGAAACGTCTGGAAATGAACTTTCCAATTCAGTGAGCAAACCGACATCCATTTTAATGACCTATTCAAAGAGCTCGATAATGGTTGTGAGTGTCATCACCCATTCACAAATCGAGCTTGACTGTCCTTCATTGGCCATATTTTATTCTATTCATTCCTTTAGCCCTCACATGCCGATGGAATGCTTTAGGATTTTCCCTTATCCTATCTGTCAAAAAATGCTCAGTACCCTCCCGGCTCGTCCTCAGTCTCTCTTCAGGTCTTTCTTGTTTAACTCGTAACTCTTAATCTCCTTAACTGAGCATTCACATCTCATGGGAACCCAAGCCTCTTTCATCTCAGCAAGAGATTCAACTTCCTCAGTAATCATGACTCCTGCGCTTGACAATTTCCTCCCTCTCTGACAGTTCATACTTATCAAAGACACACAGAACCCGCTCCTTGAATAAGCTCCACATTTTTATTCTGCCCATTCCGTGCCGTTTCCTTGCCCAACCTCTGAATGTGTAATCTTATCTAATCTCATTACAGTTTTCTTTCCCCCAGCAATAGCGCTTGCACTCCGGTGTATACTTATCCCTTTGACAATCTAAAGTAAACATAACTGAAGTTTGGTAACTATCACCAAAGTGCTCACCTATCGCCAAATCTAACATCTTGCCGTGTTCATTACCCAGCACTAAATCTAATTGAACCACTCCCCTTGTTGGAGAAAGTGAGTACTGCAGATGCTGGAGATCAGAGCTGAAAATGTGTTGCTGGAAAAGCGCAGCAGGTCAGGCAGCATCCAAGGAACAGGAGAATCGACGTTTCTGGCATAAGCCCTTCTTCACGAATGAGCCAACTGTGTCCAGCAGGCTAAGATAAAAGGTAGGGAGGAGGGACTTGGGGGAGGGGTGTTGGAGATGCGATAGGTGGAAGGAGGTCAAGGAGAGAGTGAAAGGCCGGAGTGGGGTGGGGGTGGAGAGGTCAGGAAGAAGATTTTAGGTTAGGAAGGCGGTGCTGAGTTCGAAGAATTTGGCTGAGAGAAGGTGGGGGAAGGGGAAATAAGGAAACTGGAGAAATCTGAGTTCATTCCTCAGATTTTGTAGGGTTCCTAGGAGGAAGATGAGGCGCTCTTCCTCCAACCATCGTGTTGTTATGGTCTGGCGATGGAGGAGTCCAAGGAACTGCATGTGCTTCGTGGAGTGGGAGGGGGAGTCAAAGGGTTGAGCAATGGGGTGATTGGGTTGGTTGGTCTGCGCGGCCTGACTCCCCAATACAGAGGAGGCCACATCGGGTGCAGAGGATGCAACAAATGATGTTTGTGGAGGTGCAGGTGAATTTGTGGCGGATGTGGAAGGATCCCTTGGGGCCTTGGAGGGAAGTAAGGGGGGAGGTGTGGGCGCAAGTTTTGAATTTCTTGTGGTCGCAGGGGAAGGTGCCGGGAGTGAAGGTTAAGTTGGTGGGGGATGTGGACGTGACGAGGGAGTCGCAGAGGGAGTGGTCTTTTCGGAACGCTGATAGGGGAGGGGAAGGAAATATATCCCTGGTGGTGGGGTTCGTTTGGAGGAGGTGGAAATGACGGCGGATGATACGCTGTATATGGAGCTTGGTGGTGTGGTAGGTGAGAACCAGTGGGTTCTGTCTTTGTGGCGATTGGAGGGGCGGGGCTCAAGGGCCGAGGGGCGGGAAGTGGAGGAGATGCGTCGGTGGGCAGCGTCGTTCACGTCTTGGGGGAAATTGTGGTCTTTGAAGAAGGAGGCCATCTGGCTTGTACGGTATTGGAACTGGTCCTCCTGGGAGCAGATGCGGCGGAGACGGAGGAATTGGGAATATGGGATGGCGTTTTTACAGGGGGCAGGGTGGGAGGAGGGGTAGTCTAGGTAGCTGTGGGAGTCAGTCCGTTTATAGTTAACGTCCGTGTTTTTTCGGTCGCCCGAGATAGAAATGGAAACGTCTAGGAAGGGGAGGGAGGAGTCTGAGGTGGTCCAGGTGAATTTGAGGTCGGGGTGGAAGGTGTTGGTAAAGTGGATGAACTGTTCAACCTCCTAATGGGATCACGAGGCAGCGCCGATACAGTCATCGATGTAGCGGAGAAAAGGTGGGGAGTGGTGCCATTCTAGCTGCGGAAAATGGACTGTTCCACATATCCTACGAAAAGGCAGGCATAGCTGGGGCCCATACGGGTGCCCATTGTACTCCTTTGGTTTGGAGGAAGTCGGAAGATTGGAAAGGGAAGTTGTTCAGGACCAGTTCAGTCAGTCCAAGGAGGGTGTCAGTGGAAGGGTACTGGTTGGTTCGGCGGGAAAGGAAGAAGTGGAGGGCTTTGAGTCCTTCGTGATGGGGGATGGAGGCGTACAGGGACTGGATTTCCATGGTGAAGATAAGTCGTTGGGGTCCGGGGAAGCAAAAATCATGGCGGAGGTGGAGGATGAGAGTTGGAGTGGGTGAGAGGTGTGAACAGGTTGAGGCAGTTAATATCGCGGTGGCCGTTGGCTATGAAGAGATTGAGGGCGAGTTAGAGGCCAGCACGGGGTGTCCAGGTGGATGGGGTATGTTGGAGGCAGGAGAAGGGGTCGTCAGAGAGTGGGCGAGAATCTTAGTTGAAGAAATAGGCACGGAGGCGAAGGCGGCAGAATAATTGGCACGGAGGCGACCCTGTTCCATTAGACATTATTTAAGGAATCCATTGCAGATAACTCAACACTATCCCCGTCAAGGCTACCGTGACTGAGCGGCTTCGACCAATCGACATGTTGATTAAATTCCCGCATGATAATTGTCATACCATTTTTTCATTTGTTATTTATGTCTTTGTTTACTGCCCTCCCCAATGTCATCTTAAAATTTGGAGACAATCAGTGACATTTTCTTCTTAGAACTTCTAATTTCTTCGCAAATGGATTCAAACTCATTCTGCATAGAACCTATATTATCTGTCAGCATCGGTCTGAGGTTGTCCTTCAATGTTTGAGTTACACCACCTTCCTTACCATCCTCTCTGTCCTTCCAAATTGTCTCATACCAGTGAAAATATACCTCCCAGTCTTGGCTATGCTGTCTCCATGTCTCTGCAATGTGTATTAAATCGTATTCATTTGTGATGATTTATGTCGTTATATCTCCAACCTTCTTCCGAAAATTACGAGCATTCAGGTATAATGCCTTTATGGTCGCATTCTTAATCATTGATTAAAAACATTTATAATAATATTTTCTACGGTATCCTTCCTTCTTGCTTCTTTCTTCTCCTCACTTGTCCATTTCTGACCTACATGCTCAGTAGACAAGTGCTCAAATACACCTTCCAGGTGAAGCAATACTTTCCCTACACTTTGCACAATCTAGTCTACTAGATTCACTGCTCATATTGTGGTCGCCACTACCTTGGGAAACGAAGTGCGGACTGAATTAAAGTTTGCAGAATGCCAAGTTCTATCGCCAAAAATGTCCCTGAGCTTCCAGTTCACTGCTCCTTTAACACAGAACTATGTTTCCTAGCGAACGTTCCTATCTCAGTCTTACTGCAGTGATCCAACATAGCTTAGCGTTTGCGGAATAAGCAGCAGACCATTTTCTGCTTGAGGACCCCACGACCCGCCAATTTACTTTCAGTCATTTTAGAGGCCTGAAGTTTCTCATGTGTTAGCACCCGACATACTCACCCGGCCTAGTCACACGCTACCTTTGGTTAGTCATGAACAGTCTCTGTGAGCAGTTGTTAATGCTCCAAACAGATCATTATCAATTCCTGTGTCCAACTGCTCGTCTTTCTCTTTCGGCTCTATCCTAACATCTCGTTTCCTCGTAATTATTGCGCCCCCACATATTTTCTGTATATAGATCGAAGTTTTCCTAGAAACCATCAGTGCCAAGGACGGGGTCACTGGACCGAAAATGTTTACTCCCATTTCTCTTTCCAGCATCTTTAGGTCTTGCCCCTGAGGAAGCTTGATACTGTGCCTCTGTAATGACCCCCTGCACATAAGACAGAATTGTTTTAATCCTGAAAGTTTCTCTTGTTGATGAATCCCATTACAATGTTTGCCACTGGCATCGACTTCGAAGGTCAATGAACATAGAAATCATGTGCTTGGGATTTGTGCCGCTGCTCTGTTCTGGATATGATAAACACCAGAGAGCAAAATCTCCGTCATGTCAGATGTGAACAGATAGGAATCTCCACAAGAGTTGGAATTAAGTCAATGATTTTCAGTTGGAGAAAATCCAAACCATTTCTCACTGTGGCTATCAAAGCAAAATATTTCATAAACACAAATGCTTAACACAGCGTTATCGAGTTAAAATATCGGAATGATCTTTCTCCAGAGTGACATCACAGTCGTGTCAGGAAATGGAATGATTGACTGAATCACTTTACTTGTTCAGCGAGTGAACATTCCTCTTGTGGTAAGATATACGGGCAGATTGCAGGAGGAAAATAGAAAAGTTCTTAAGCAGTCAGACATAGGGACTGAGGAAGTTTTCGTGGTTCTTCCAGATTGAAGTGGGCATATTCCCAATTCAGGACGAACTTGTATCGTATGTTCCTCTCTGTGACAAGGGAGAAAATTGCAGGTGTTCTGAGCAATGGTTTACTTTCATCTTTGGGTTTGTAGTGGACTGGACTAACCCAAGATTGGGAGAGATAAACCAGAGAATCACACAGCAGTGAGTCCCACATCAGTTGAAGGGAACTTTTGGAGAAAACCTTGAAGGAGAGAGTTAACTGCCACTTCGCCAGGCAAGCTTTCATCATGGAGAGTCATCACGGTTCTGTTACAGACTGTCATACCTAACAGATTGGATTAAATACGTTTTATTGGCAAGTGATCAGGTTTATTTTTAACGAGGGTAGTGAAGTTAATGTTATTTGTGTTATAAGTTGATGGATTCCAACATAACCTTGAACACGACACCACTCTGAAGACTGATAAGAGGATACAAGTGAAAAGGGATTTAAGGTCCCCTGGCAGTTGGATCCAAACTTAAATTGGTGGTGGTAAGAGATACGGGATGGTGATAGAAGGCTGTTTGTGTGACTGGAACTGGTATTCAATGGTGTAACACACAGATGAATGCTGGGTCCCATGTCGTTTGTAAATGTGTGCCAAGAATGTCGAACAAGTTAGGAGGAAATGATAAGCAGATTTGTCGATGATGGGAATATTAGCAAAGTGGTTAATAGCGATGAAGACCCTTTTAGGATGGAGGAGCTCAGAGATGGATTTATCAAATGTCAAATTCAGGGAGAGGATGTTGAAACTAACCATGAAAAACATGAGGTGATACACATTGGAAGGAACACGTGAACGGATTACTCAATGATTGACAGGACGAGGAAACCCACAGGAACAAAGAGACTTTGCATGTTGGGCCATATATCAGTGAAAGCAGCAGAACATAGTGACAATCACAACTTTATCAGTCAAGCAAAATTTATAAAAGCAGATAAAGTGGTGCCACAAGGAGACAATGTGGTGAAGAAAGTCCTTGGCATGCTTTTCGTCATTTGTCATAAAGTCGATTATCCAAGTTGGAATGTCATGTTGTGGCGATATGAAGCATTGGTGTAATCCCATTTAGAATACTGTTTACAATTATGGCGCACAGATGATTTACAATGATGTTGTGGGGACCCGCGTGCTTGAGATAAGCGTGGAGATGGGGTTGGCAGGGGCTTTTACGCTGGAATGTTCCAGGCAGCGCGTCACGTTCTCATCGTTTATAAAATCATGAGGGGCATGGATCAACAACTGGCCTAAATCTTTTGCACAAGACGTTAAAGTTCAAAACTAGAGGTCACAGCCTTTAGGTGACAGGCACTGATACACAGTACACAACGTATGGAGAGTGACAGAGTGATGGTTGATTTCCAACAGGCATTGGTAAAGCTCAGTCTTTGGTTTAAAAATAAGTATTTTCTTCGTGAAATCAGTTTGGTAGATAAGTCGTGAATGGAACATTAGGGGTACTAAAATTGAGTGATGTACGGATGAGTAAGTGAGTGGGTAAAATATTGTCCAATGAACTCTGAAATGGAGAATGCCATATTTATAAGGAACAATCAATTAAGATCTTTTAAATTAAATGTGATGTTGCTGGACTCTGAAATACTCACCGAAATGTCTGGGCTGGGATATGAGTCACATTGACTTTTCTGCAGGAGCATCAACTGTTTCGGAAGTCAAAATGGGATTTTTCGTCTGTCCCACAGTAGCTCAGCAGTTAACCCAGCTGGAAAATCCATGAGAATTTGCAGAGAAGTTTAAATGTTAAATGTATATGAAGCAGCTTCAGTTAGACGCGAGAGATAAGGAAAAGACACCAGATTTCAAGCAGTTCAGGTACGATTCGAAGAAGAGAAAGCAGAAGAGCAGAGAGAAAGGGAGATAGACTTTGAACTTCAGAAATTGGCAATTATTAAAGGAATTCACATTAAAACGCTGGAGATAAAGGCTGAAGATAAGATTACACTGGAAGAGCATATTGTTAAAACGACAAGGATAGCAGCTGAAATGGCTGATTGTAATGAACTGGTCCATAAAACAAGGATGGGCTTCCAGAATCATGTTAAGCCTGAGGGATAGAAATTGGGTAAAGAGAAATCCTCACGTGGAAAGGGAAAGTTAAATCCCTGTGAAGATCATGAGGATAACTTATCACAGGATATATAGGAAAACCTTGAAGGGAACAAGATCTGAGGTTTTCATTGCAATAAAGTAGGCCACATGAAATCAGTATTGGAGAACTATGGAAAGCACTGTAAAGTCAAATGCAGGAAAACAAAACAAGCCTGGATGTTTTGTTGGCATGGTGATAGAAAGCACAGTAGCGGCTGGAAAGCTTCATCAGAGTGTACAAACCGATCAGAGGTTGGTAAGGAGGAAGTGCCAAGTCTGCTTCAAAAATATACCTGCAAAGTTAAAGTTTATTTCCCTTGGCCAGGAGTAGCAGATAGACAGGTAACAATATTAAGTGACACAGGATCGTCTCAGTCTGTGATGCAGGAGAATGGGGAAATATGTACTCCTGAAGAACTATGCGTACAGGAATTCATGGTGGGACGAAACATTGCTCAGTGATACACAGTGAGGCTAGAGTGGGCAGAAAAGAGTGGGGAGTTTGTGGTGGGAGTTCTGGACAAACTCTCAGCTCCAAGAATACAATTTGTGCTTGCAAATGATATAGCTCAATCACCGGTTAGCCTGCTGCATACTCCAGTTGTAAAGCCAGTCGAGCTGCAGGCAAGAGTAGCAATGCAGGACGTTGATAAGGGAATTTCCCCAGATTGTGTCTTTATGCAATCACAGAGTCACAATCGAAAGCAGCAGAAATCAAAAGGCACGGATTAGGAAGCTGAAATATGATTACATCCATTTATGTTAATTAATACTTATTCCCAACTTTTATTGTATGTAGGGAACATACACAATGCATCAAGATTACACTGTTTTTATTATCAAGTAAGTGGGACACAGCAGGGGACAAACGTTCAAAATGCAAGTATATTCAGCTCAGCTATGCTACTGAGTTTCAGCAAAAAGATGAAAAATTAAAACACTTGGATCAGAACACATATACTCGTAAGGAGAGTGAATGCATCCCTGTGTGATATTACTTAGCAAATGATATGTTAAGGAGAGAATGGAGACCAACATATATTCAAGCCCGTGAGAAATGGGCAGGATGTTTTTTTTTCTAGTAGGGTACAGAAAAGTGGTGCTGCGAGTGCTGCATGTGCCAAAAATTGGATGTCACTTAGGCGTGAGGAAAACGGAGGCTAAAATACAAAGACATTTTTACTGGCCTGGATTGCAAATGAATGTAGTTGAATTTTGCCTGACGTGTCATACATTTCAAAAGCATGGGAAATAATAAAGCCTGCACCTTTTATACCTGCTGCAGCGATCAAGGAATCTGTCTGAATTGTCTGGATGCATTGTGTAGGTTCCCTACATCCAATAAAAAATGGGAATAAGTATTATTTAACATAAATTGGTGTATTGACGAGATTTCCAAATGCTGTTCAATTCTGCAAGATGACAGCTAGAAGGATTGAGGAAAAAATACGATTTTTACAAAAACTAAATAAAGACTACCGTCAGAGATACAATTATGTCAAGGGTCAAACTTCACATCCAACTTTCCAGGGAGTATATAGATAGCTTCGGATTAAAACGAATCAAATCTACTGTGTACCATCCAGAATCACAGGATGCACTGGAAAGGCGACGTTAATTATTAAAGACTATGTTGAGATTTTATGGTTCGGAATAGCCAGATTATTTCATTAAGGGAATTGCGTCAGTGCTGTTTGCGATCTGAGATATATCGAAAGTTTCCACCAAACTAAGACTATCTGATACCAATTTTGGGCATAAAGGCAGAGGGCCATTACAATTTAATAAGGAAATATTAATAAGTCAGATTACAGAGACCACGCATTTGAACGAGGTGTCAAATTTTAGAATTGGACTAAATAATGTTGGAGAGTTGTCGAGACAGCACTTAAAATTATCGCAGCAAATGGTGAAGCAGGAAGTGTATGAGAAACAAAAAAATCAGAATTTTGCCACTGGGAACAATGTATTTATTTAAATTTCATTAATTGGTGAAACTTTAAAGCAAGGTTTCGAAGAGCTTATCAAATTAAGAGGAAATTGAGTGAGGTTAGCTACTTGATAGGAACTCCTGGCATGAAGGAATATCACAGAACGTGTGATGGGAATATGGGCGAATGGTATTTTGGCAGAGAACGAACGCAAGGGTAGAGTGTGTTATTGACTACATCACACTGGGAAGAACCAATTTCAGGGAATTCTGCATTGGACGTTCCTGCTATAAACTTGGAAAATGCAAAAGTTGTCCAATATTGGTAATGTTATTCAGTTCTCTTCCAGAAGAAAATCGTAAGAGTTATTACTCTTGCATGCTGAAATAAACTGGGAATTAATAACCTATTTGTAGATGATGTAAATATAGGAGTTGCTGTTCTGATTTTGTAACATCCTTGCAGGCATAACCCTATAAAGTTGGTGCAAGTTTATAAGGAGATGTCACGTATGCTCCAAGATGGCATAACCAAAGTGAGTTTCAATGAATGGAGTTCACCCATTATCATGGTGCCAAAGCCAGTTAAGACCCAAAAGTTATGTGTGGACTATCACAAAGTCAATGTTGTTAGAAAAACTGGTGCATATACGCATCTGCAGTTGGAGGACTATGTGGAAGAGATTGGAAGAGCAACATACATTTCCAAGTTGGACTTCCTCAAAGGTTACTGACAGTAAACTTTGCCGGAAAGATCAAAGGCAATTTTGTAACGCCAACTGGACTGCAGAAATTTAAATTAATGCCGTTTGTGCAAAACAAATTCACTCGTATTTCAGAGGTTAACGGACAAGGTAATTGTTGGATACACAACAGTTTGGTGTGTGGTGTGCCTGGGACATTCAGTCTCTCATGGATTGAATATTTACAGAATTTCTTGGGCTTGTTTGATCGAATACGGAAGTCAAACTGATTTGTAAACCGAACTGAAAGTATATCTGCCAAAGCCAAAGTCACCTTCCTGGGCTATGTCGTTGAACACGGACAAATAGCCCCACGGGATGTGAAAACGAAAGTTACGGGGTATTTTTATACATTGTTGACGAAAAGAGCAGTATGACGGTTTACCGGATTGAGTGACTTTTTCTGAAATATTGTGCTGACTGTTAGAAGGGGGACTGCTCAACTCAACGAATTGCTAAAAACAGGCAAGAAACCTCAGCGAACACAAGAATTTCAAAATTTATTTGACAGCCTAAATATTTTGTTAACCATTGCCAAAGTATCAGCCACACATAATTACGCGAAGGTTTTCAATGTGCCAGTGATGTGAATGTCTCTCATCTTCTGCCCCTCTAATATCGACCTGTAAACCAGTTTCATTTGTATTCTGTGTTTATGGGGCTTAATTATTAGGACTGTTGTGTATTTTTTTGAAAAGCATAAGTAAGTCTACTTTAGATAGCTAAGATCTGTGGGTATTTTATATTCTGTTCATTGTGTTTCATTCCTTAGTTTTGTGAATAATTTTAAAAACTGGAAGACAACCTAGCTAAAGTATTCTAAGTAAATCTTACTACACACTCACCAAAACAAACAGCGACGTTACATTCTGAATTTCCTGTTTTCAGTGGTCTGGCCGAGGCAAAACGGGAGTTAATTTTCTCAGAGCAGAGCTGATTGTGAGGAGACATGATTGACGTGTATGAAATAATGAGGAGCATGGAGTTACAGATTGAAGGAAACAGTTGCTCTTGATCAATCACCAGGGTTTGTAGATTTCAGACAAGATGCGGAAAGCTTTGAATAGATTTGTCGGAAAACTTTATCAGTCTGCATGTGGTAGACTCTGGAACTCACTCTCTATAAAGATTAGTTGGACATTGAACTTTCCATTCTTCTCTGAATGCATGGGCCAAGGAGTTTCAAAAAAATGCTCAAAGCCGAGCATTCCCGCGAGCAACAGTGATGCGATCGGTGGTTTTGCGAAATGGAAAGGTACCCATGACCAACGTGTACGACTATTCGGCTTCCCTCCTGTGATGACGCTGGAACATTGACCCTCAGGTTCTCGTGGACATTTAATGAAGGCATTCTTATTCCTGCAGATTAAAAACTCACACCTTATTTCGGGTGAAGAGCAAACAGTTTTCAAATGCGTAATAAAGGCCAGAATTTCCCTCGAGCCAGGTAGAACTCGAACCTACAGTCCCCTGATCCGTCGTCAGGCACGTTATCCATTGCGCCACTGGCGCGACGAGCAGATTGCTGTATAAGAGCCATGATGTTAGCACGGATATGATTAATAGCAGTGATGTGCACAAATTGAACAAGCAACAAAGATAATCACTGTCACTGCTTCAGTCCAATCTTCACCACCTTTCAAAGCAGGTTTTTGTTCCAAATAAAGGACACGGATGTCCATTATTTTCGTATCTGAAACATTTACAGCAAGGTAAGGGACAGAGATGTTCATGGGGTACACTTTCCCATCAATCCAAATCACTAACACACAGCCAAACGTCTCCCAACAACACCACATCCTCCTGGACCACAACAATGATTTCAAACAATATCATTTATTTTCATCTCTGTTCACACTAAAGATAGATAAACCAACAGTGACCTGATAAATTAAAACAAGATAAACCTGAACCAGGAATAGCGGCGGCTGACGGGGGTCTGTTTCTGGGAAGAAGACTCAGACTCTCTTTGGCTTAATTGGCGAGCCCAGAGCCACTGTGTTTGGATCCAGAGTCATATAATGACCAAACATGAAACCTCTAACTGGGCTCTAGCACCTGGTGCTTCCCTCCCCTTTCGCCCTCACTCACCAACTATCGATTGAAGACGACAACATTTAGTTCCAATGATCACTCGCCACAAGCATGCTCTCCAATCATGTAAACTCTGTGCATGCTGCAGGACCCATCCGAACTGATGATGTATATTGCCCAACAGCGTAGAAGAGGCAGTTCTACATGACCAAGCTGTAGGCATTGGTGCTCCAACCAATCAGAGAAACTCATGGGCGCGCTGGGGGCTCTGATCAATCATAGAATGCTGTTGGGCTCAACTAATCTATCCAGAACTTTCACATCCCAACGTTCAATCAAACTTCGCTTGAATACTTCTTCCAGTTCAAAACACAATTGTTAATGATGACTCTGTTCCCTTTCCCGCAGGTGAAAGTGAGGGCTGCAGATCCTGGAGATCAGAGTCAGCATGAGAGTGGTGCTCACGCTGACGTCTTCTTCCCCCATCTAAAAAAAATCAGCAGACAGTTCACCACAGTTTACTATGAACAATTCTCTATGAACGATTCTATTTTATCTTTCCTGAATGAAACACATTTGTGTTTCACGTGGCACCTCATTTTGTCTGGTATGACCGTTTGCAACATCTGTCACACAGCTTTAAACGGTAATCCTGTCAGTACTGAATTAATTTACAAAACTGTCGCATGGCAAACTGAAAGTGTGCATACCTTTTAAAGATGAGGAAATATGTCTGAATGTCTGAATGTGACTTGGATATGCTCACTGGTGACAGGAAGCGATGGAAGGTATACATTCTTTTCCAATTTCACCAATATTCCATCCCACTGAACTCCACAACTTGCCAGCAAAATGCAGGACATTTTCTGTCGCGACCCTCTGGACCAGTCTTCCTTGCATCCCAACAATTGCCCAGACAACACCATTCCATAAAATCACAGAAGTTACGGCTTTACCACCTGCTAGGGTACCATCAAGTATTGCATGCAGCTCTGGTCACTGAATTTTGGAAAAATGTGAAATCTCTGGAAAGGGTTCAAAGGAGGTTTATTAGGATGGTGACAGGTGTGAATCGAAAGTCTTACGAGCAAAGTCTGAGGAGACTGAGGTTGTTTTCGTTGGAGAGAAGAAGGTTGACACGTGACTTAATCAAGATTTATATGATTAGCAGAAGGTCAAATAGAGTGAAGAATGAGAGCCTCTTTCCTCAGATAGTGAAGGCCGACACGAGGAGCTACAGCATTAAATTGAAAGCCGATTGATTTAGGACAGATAACTGTGCTAATTTCTTCACACAGAGAGTAGTACGGGCGTGGATCAGTCTGCCTGCAACAGTCGTAGACTCACTGAATGTGAATTTGATATATATATGGATAATAATGTAACGATGAAGGTTAGATGGGCATCACATTTTTTTCACAGGTCAGTGCAAGATCGAGGACCGAAGGGCCACCTGTACTGTACGTTCAAAAGTTTAAGCTAGATGACCTGCTGGGTTACCATACCTCTCCTCACTGTGTGACTTTCCAGACACTGTTTTTAGTGATTTGTCAGCACTGCTTCAAATCCAGGCAACTGTATTTCCGCCTCTGAATTTTATCACTGCACAATGGGAAGAGAAAAACAGAGTCAGTGACAAAGCTGAGATCACCGACGTTCTGTATGGAATCAACAAAAATTATCTTGATCTTCCAGTCTCCTGTGACTTCATTATTACATGGTGTTCCCAAGGCACAATTTCAGACTACGGTTTGCTGCCGTGCTCCTTCAAGGCACAGCACAAGCTGGAAAAACGGCACCTCATTTTCTACTGACAGACTATGCAGTCTTCAGGACCCAGCATCGAGTTCAATCATTTCAGACCCGTCCACCTTCTTTCACATTCTTTTCGCACCTGCATGTCCCATTAATTTCAAAAACGGATCATTGGATTCGAAACATTAACTCTCGTTTCTCTCTATAGATGTAAAAGAGCTGTTGAGTTTTGTTGAGTCATTTTGTCTTTTCTTCAGAGAACGTTTTTCCATTGAAGGTTGCAGGAAGCGTCTGATTCCAGGAGAAGATGTTCTGAAGAGATGATAAGAATGACAAAGGGCTGGAACATTTCCACTGCAAAGGTAGACGAGCCAGGCTGGGGCTGTTTATCCAAGTGCAGAGAAGGCTGTGTGAGAAACTGATTAACGTGCACATATTATGAAGAAGAGAGATATGTGTGACAGAAATAAGCATGTTTTGGGAAGTAATAATACGCAGTAGCATAGATTAAAAGCAAGAGACAAGTGGTTAAGCGGAAATTTAGCATAAATAATTTCAAACAGACAGTGGTATTTGTCTGGACTTCACTATCTGAAAGTGTGGCATAGCTACATGTCAGTAGAATATTTCAGCAGTGTGTAGACAAACACTTGAATAGCCAGAGCACACTTGGATAAGCACCTGGTACTGGAAAGCGTGACGACGGCAGACCGACGTGAGATGGGAGTCCCGAGGGAAAGGCAACCCTATGTGCTTAAAAATGCCTGCTTGCGCGGCTCTGTGGCGCAAGAGAAAGCCAGTTGGATTTCCTAGTGATTGCTGAAGTTGACATTCCAAGATCATCGATATGCGTCTCAGCAGAATCGTGGTTTAGTTCTTGCTTTGATATGTGATCAGACCTGACTCCGCTGCTCCATTGCAAAACCTGCAATATTGGAGCAGGAACCCAAATGCCGTGAAACGGACCTCCTTTATTCGCACAAATGAACAATTTCGATGTCTATTGAAGATAGAGCTCGATTATTATATCTTTTAGCCAGTAGGAAACACGATGATGTCGATAGGCTGAAAAGAAAACATTAACATACTGGCTCAGCCATGATGATATCGAATGGCGGGGCGGGGCAGGAGCGGTGTGAAGAAAAGCCTCCTCATCTTCCGTCCTGACTGGGCTCTTTCTGGCCCAGGTCTTTAAACACTAACATAATGAGGGCAATGTGAATCTACATTAAGAAATATTAAGGTCTCACTTGTACCTCGCTGCCCTCTCAGCTGGATTAGACAAATCCTGTTGCAGCTTCAGATCAGAAAGTGGAGATTTCTGATTGCTCTTTCAGGCTGAACAGAGGCTTCCAGGTGGACCAATGGAACAGGCATCCACGTGGATTCTGGGGATTCAGCGGCAGACTTGCCCTTGCAAGGCTGGAATTCTGGCCAAGGTAAGGAATCTGAATATCTGACATTTTGAATATTACTCTGGATTCTTGCTACTTTGCACTGTGATGGCATAGTGGTTCCTTGATTAGCATTGTTGCGTCACAGTCTTGGGCAACTGACTGTGTGGATTTTGCAAGTTCTCCCTGTGACTGCGTGGGTTTGCTTTGGGTACTCCGGTTTCCTCCCTCAATACTAAGACGTACAGGTCATTTCAATTGGTCATGCTAAATTTCCAGTAGTGTTCCGTGCATCTGTCAAAGGGAAATGGGTTTGGGTGGGTTGTGCCGAAGGGCCTGTTTCAACACTGTAGGGAATGTAATCTAATCTAAACTGGAATTCAATTCGGTCTTGCATAGAATTGCGCTTTGTATACTATTTATACAAACCTTGCCACGTGCTCTTGGATGTCGTAATGCTGAAGAGTATTGACGTTGTGTGCAATGTTGGTCAATGTGTCATATGAACTTTCCAAAGGAACTTGGTGCAGTGTCAGTGAATCGAATTCTGTGACGAATTGAAACTGATGGAAGTAAAATCCCAGTACAGTAGAAACCAAAAATTGCCCGTGATCAACGCAGGAAGCCACGGTAAACTTATATTCAGTAACCCCTCCCACATTCACCTATTGTACTCTATGCCATTTTCTCTCCCCCCTCACACCCCGCCCCCGCCATCCTCTAGCTTATCTCTCCACGCTTCAGGCTCTCTGCATTTATTCCTGATGAAGCGCTTTTGCCCGAAAGGTCGATTTCGCTGCTCCCCGGATGCTGCCTGAACTGCTGTGCTCTTCCAGCACCACAAATCCAGAATTATATTCAATAACATCTTTTTTCACCACGTTTTTCTCTGTCCTTTTCTTGAACCTGATGTGACATAATGGATGATCAATAATCAGTACAATCACCTCTGAGGTGTGTTTCAATTCAGATCCACAGCAAAAATTGATTAATTGAATTTCTAGCCTCAGTGGTAAGAACAGGAGCCGTTGAACGTCCTCTGATGTCAGCTCCATTGGGGAAATTGATCAGGTTGCCGTGCTTCTATAGCAGCCTGGAGGTGTCTGAGTTGCCGAAGTTGAGAAATTGATCCACGCCAGGCGCTAATTTCACTGATATTGGCCAGGATGATTGCAACATCAGGCTGAGAACAGCTGGAGGACCTAATATTGCTGGACAATAAAGGCTCTTTGGCCCTTGATGTTACACCCAACGCGATCCTAATCAAATGTCAAACCGAACGACATTTTATAATTATGACTCAAAAGATTATCCCCAATCATTGAAAAGCCCGAAAAGTTGGTGCATCTCGGACTGTTGAATCCTAGGCGTTCTGCACCTTTTCTACTCACTGAGAATAGAACATGCCTCGGCATCTATCAGCCACAATTTAATGCTGTGTGCCCTTGGGCCAACCATCACCATTTGTAAATAAAAAAGTCCTTCACTGTCCACCTTAAGAAAGCATCTGATCATCTGTATGTCTCTATTAAATCATCTCTCAAACTTCTTCTCTCTGTCATAAACAGCCCGAGTTCCCGCAGTCTCTCCTCGTAAGACTTTCCCTCCAAAAAAGTCAGCACCGCAGTTAATCTCCTCTGCACCCTTGCCAATGATTGCACATCCGTCCGATGATGCGGCGATCAGAACTGAATGCAATTTCACAATTGCGGCCACCAGAGAATTTTGGAGTGCAACAAGACCTCATGGCTCTGAAACTCAACCTCTCTCCCAATCAATCAATCATTCCGTGCTCCTTCCAAACAAACCTGTCAATACGGGTGGTAACTTGCAGCGTTTTTTGCACCCTAGCGCCGAGGTCTCTCTGTTCAGCTTAACTTCCAAGAATATTACTTTGAGCCCAGAACTCTTTCTTCTTATTGTTGCTTCCAAAGTGAATGACCTCACATTTTCCCACATTAATTTCTATTTGACACCTCAGAGCTTAGCTCTGCAGGTTATTCATGTCCCACTGCAACCTTCAGAAACATTTGGCACTATTGTGAACTCCATTGAGTTTCGTGTTATCGGGAAATTTACTGACCCATCATTCCATGCCCTAATCCAGGTTATTTATAAAAATGACAAACAGCAGTGAAAAAGAAACCTTCTGTGAAACCACTAGTTTCTGAAATCCAGAACGAATATTTCCCACCAACTACCCATTCTGTCTTCTTTCAGCTAGCCAGTTTCTGATCCAAACCAATAAAAAAACCTTCAATCATACGCCTATGTATTTTATGCAGTAGCCTACCGTGGGGAATATTATCAATGCCTAAGTGAAAACGATATCCACCATTTTAATCGCTTCACCCTCATCCACCTAATAGCTCAAATTCTCAAAGAGCTCAATCAGGTTCGTGAAGCACAAACTACTCTTCAACAAAATCGAATTGACTATCCCGAATCAACTTTTTCCTTATTAGATGATCATAAATCCCATCTCTCATAACTTTTTCCAACACTTTATCTACAACGAAACTGAGGCTCAATGTTCTCCAATTATCAAAGTTCTCCTCCTCTTCTTGGAGAAGGGGTCAATATTTACTAATTTTGAGTCTTCTCGCACTAATCACAGAGATTCCGATGACACAAAGTCCACAGTTATATGTCTCCACCCATGATTCCCAGAGAATCCTAGGATACATCCCATCAAGCCCAACGGACAGATCATTTTTCACACTTTCAGGAATTGCCAACACAAACTCCTTACGAACAATAATTTCGTGTATTCTAATAGGTTGTATCACAATATTCTCCTCGACAGCATTGCCTTTTTTCAATTGTGACACAGATGAATAGGTCCCACCTATTCCGATCACCAAAGTGCTCACTTCCCTCCACATCGAACAGATTGGTACATTATCCTGTACCAATTCCAATGTGGCTTTGCTTCTTGTTGGCCTGACTATATGCTATGTCAGGAAATCCTCCTGCACACATTGGACAAAACTTACCGATCAGATTTACTCAAACTATAAACTTTCCAATCATTATTGGTAAAGTTAAAATTCCCCATAACAACTACCCGTTATTTTCGCTCCTTTTCAGAATCATCTTTGCAATCTTTTCCTCTACATCTCTGGAATGTTCCAGTGGGCTATTGAAAACTCCATTCACAGTGAACTCCCCATTCCTGAGTCTAATATCAAACCTTTCTAGCAGAGTGGACTCCGTAGAGTGCTCATCAAATATTCTTTTCGCTCCCGTAATGCTGTCCTTGGCTAATCATGCCACAACTCGCCCTCCTTAGCCAACTTCCTTGTTCTTACTGAAAAATCAAAACTGTGGCAATAGGAACTCCCAGTCCTTTCACTGCTCCATTCATGTCTCTGAAATGGGCACAACGTCGAACTCCCAGTTAACAACCCATGTTCTAAGTTCATCTACCTTATTCCAGATGCTCCTGGCGATGAAGTAAACACACTTGGAACCATCTTCATCCTTGCCAGTACCCTCTTGCAAACCTAGTTATGACATCACTACTCAAAACCTCCTGTAAAACTGACCTGCAATTCATGTTCCCATTGTGCTGCTGAGTTCACGTAAACCCTCCGGAAGAGCATTAGCAAATTATACCACCCCTCCCCTCACCACCCCCAGAATCTTGGTTCTCCTGTGTTTCAGGTGAAAACTATCCTATTTGTTGAGGTACCACCTACTTCAGAATAAGACACAATTATCCAGGTATCCAAATCCTGCCTCTCTGTATCATCCCGGTAGCCTTATGTTCAAAAGCTCTCTACCTATTCTTCATCTCTGCACGACGTGTCATGGGTAACAAATCAGAGAGAACAACTCTGTTTGATCTAGATCGAAGATGTCACTCTGGCTCACTGAATTTCAGCCTTATATGGCATTTCTTACCAATGTTGTTGTTTCATATGTGGACCATGACTTGGGACTACTCCCCCACTCCCTTAAGAATCACACAAACACGATGCGAGACATTACAAGCCCTGGGAGCTGGGAGGCAACATACCAGTCATAAGTGTGTCCTCACCCACTGAATTTGCAATCTGTTTCTCTCACGATGAAGTCTCCAAAAATAATGCTCTCTTCCCGTCCCCCCATCTCTTTTGAGCAACAGGAACAAACTCTGTGCGAGTGACCTGTACCCCATGTGTTACCCCTCCTAAGTCATTCCCCCTCAAAAGTATCTATAACGGTATGCTATGCTTATAACCGCATAGCATACCTGAGGTGTTACAGCCTGCCGAAAATTCCTCTCAATTATCTCCTCAGTCTCCCGAGTAATCCAAAGTCCAGCTCGAGTTTCCATCGACACTTACCAAGAAACTAGAGTTGGATGCACTTCCCACAGATGCAGATACTTGGGACATTATTCGTGACTTTTGCCTCCCACATTGTACAGGAAGAACATTCATTTGTCTGACCATCAATTCCCAACGTTCTGAATTCTTACACACACACCACACACACACACACACACACACACACACACACACACACACACACACACACATACGTTGCAATAGAACGTTGAATAAAGCAGCATTCACTCTAAAGATCTAACTTCTGATTTTGTGGAGTGGCTTGCCCTTGGGAAATGCCTCCCTTACATACGACCACACAGAAATATTCCCGAGGAGAATATCCAACTCTTAATAGAGATACAGGGGTGATGTTTGGGAAGGATTCGATTTCTCAAACCGCTCATCATACACTGTGTTAAATTGTGAAAAGGACGCTTATATCGTTTCATGTTATTGCAATTGCTTTAAACTCATACAGGTTATTAAAACAAGACAAAAAGAATGATATTTATCTCTGGATATTTTCAATGTTGTTGGAAAAATTCGAATCGAAACGATATATATTTTTTAAAATTACTACTGTGAGGCTTAGAGAATTCAAACAGGAATATGTTTCGAGTCTTGTCACGGGATATTTTTGGGTGAGATAAGTGAGCAGCAAATTCACTCAATACCTCCGCTGTGATTGCAGCCAAATGTCCAATGCAACAGATGAAAAAAATTGTGTGTTTCTCAGCAGGTCAGTTCCACCTCACTATGATTCTCGCCATCGTCGAATAGATTAGGTGAGTGGGGATATCAGGATCGTAATGGTAAAATGAGACGTTGCGAGAATTAATCCCACAATATTGGGAACACTTTGTATCATAAAAAAGTTATGCAGCAGACTGAGCTAAGCAGCTTCCCTTTAATGCTGAGCTAAAACAAATAGCTCAGTTCTTTTAAAAATTTATAGAGGTTCACTTAGATAGAGCTGCTAAACCGTTCATAATAATTTTCAAATTTAATCGTATTCAGTTGTATGTGTTATACAATTACTTTCCAATTAACGGTAACCAATTAGAGAGTGTGTACTTAACACAAACCCATCCCTACAGAGCAGACCCTCTGTCCCCGTTAAATTCATTCGTTGTGTGTCTGTACGCGCCTGAAATTAATTTTCTCTGAAAAAAAGAAATAAGTCCCAATTTCAAAAACATTACAATGAAAAAAAAAACAAGCTATGCTCCAAACCATTCTTTATCATTCATCACTGGTTTTGAAGTTCTAAACTCCAGTTGTAGAGCCATCTGTGTGAGGAAATTTTCTTCCTGTTTACTCTCACGAAATTCACATCTTCTGGAAAATTTCCGTATGGACACAAATCACTTTTTCCTGGTTTCAGGCCACACAATCTATTTGTCTGCTCCACCACCCCATGAAACTCCGACTTGTCTTTTCTAATGGCTTTATCCCGCAGGATGTCAGTGGATTCCTTTGCAATATTTTTTCCCAAGTAAACGCTGTTCATTCTTCCTGACGTCTTCTGATTCCAGGCATATCCCTCCGTGTGTTTTTTTCCAGGTCTCTATATCCCAGTAAAGTCCGTCTTCAGAAAGAATGCTGTGTTGTGTTCAATGCAGGCAAATCCATTCTAATGGTGTATAATGCCATTACCAGTGTAGGGAGGATGGAGCTATTTCAGTCACAGGTGATTCATTTAGTTGTCGCATAATGGATCAATCCCTCACGGGGAAGTGACTGTTATTCCTCACTTTTGCCCCTTCTCTGAAAATTATGATTGGGTAAACAGGCAAAGTCTTTTCCCTGAGGTGGGGTAGTCCAGAACTGGAGGGCATAGGTTGAGGGTGCTGGGGGTAGGATATGAAAGAGGCCTAAAGTGCAACCTCTTCACACAGAGTGCGATAGTGTATGGAAAGAGCAGCCAGAGGAAGTGGTGGATGTTGGTGCAATTGCAGCATTTTAGAGGGATTTGAATGGGTATATGAATAGGAAGGATTTGTACGGATATGGGCCAGGTACTGGCAGGTGGGACAAGATTGGATTGGGATATCTGGTCGGCATGGACGGGTTCGACCGAAGGGTCTGTTTCCATGCTGCACAAGTACAGAAATAGGCCATTTAATGCAACAAATCCACACCGACCCTCCAGGAAATAGCCCTCCAAAAACAATTACCTAGCTTATGACTCTCCATTCGCTCCTGACGTAGTCACCTTACCGACAGTTGACCGAGTTGGAGTCAAAATAGGCCTCTGGCGCTGCAAGGCAGTAGCGCTAACCAGTCAGCCACTGTGCGGTCCTGCAGCAAAATTGCAAGTCACATTCAAACGTGTGTGAAATGCAATCCCGATCAACGATGCTCTACTTCTGTTGTTTTCCCTGACAGGAACAATAAATCCTGATTCCATGACCAGAAAATGAACCCAAACCACAATGGTGGAAGCGCTGAATCAAAAAACGCTAATCGACCAGGTTGCACGGCTTTTGAAAATGCTTCTTCTGTTAACATAATAGCTTTGTTTATCTGCGATGAGAAGTTTCTTCCAAAAAAAAGATGTTCGTAACACACGTTGTTTTACAGCATAGAATAATGCACGATGTCAGTTCCACTCATCAAACATCCATACATTCTCATTTCCAGTTGGCAGTGTTTGGCCCGCAGTCTGGCGTCTGAAGTGTTCATCTCAATGATACTTTCCCTGCAAACCATTAACCTCAAATGAAACAACATATGGGAGAGAAGTCAGATTCGGTTAGATTTGTTCATGACCCGAAAGAGAACTGAACCTCATTTTCACCTACTAAGGTAAATATGCAGACCCACCTGGCGAGAGTGACAAAGGCCTCAGGAGAGACCGACTTCATGAGGAATTTCACCATTTGGCTTCTTCTTCCTTCACTTTAGACTTTAAAACCAGAGCCTGTTTACGTAAGCAAAGGTGTAATCCCAGACATGAAGAATTGATACATGCTGAAATTAAACCTCCTGAGGCAGCGTGGCTTCCTGTGACCTTGCAGCCTCCTGCCTGTTTACTTCGTAGTTGTTTAGTCGCTACATAAGGAACAGAATCATTAATTCGCTTACCCGTACGTTTCCTCTGCCACTGTTTCCACGTTTCTCTGCAGCTTCTACAGTCACATGTTGGTCTTCCTGCCTAACTGGAGCATTCTTCGGGTCAGCTGCGTGTTATTCTCATGTTCATCGAAGTGAAACTGCAAACTCAAACAGATTAGCCCTGGAGAAAATGGCTTCACGTTTTTTCATCAGGAAGAATTCTGAACAACAGTGAGAAAGCACGCTCGGATGTGTGCTGCAGTATATGTGCGAAAACGCAGCAAAGTCCCAGTGGGACTCGAGCTCATGGCCACAGGCAAACCAGGTTCGAGCTCTAATCACTGAGCTACAGAGCCATGTGCGAAAGTGGTGCTTTTATATTGAAGTAACAATGATGACCTCTCGCAGAACAAACTCCATCAACCGAGGTTTGTGATGCAAACTGAGATTTGTCGTGTAAAATACAACTTGAAACCTACTTGTTTGATCATTTGTTTGATATAACACTTTGTCAGCTTCGCAATATCTCGTTATACGATTGCGATCAAGATGTGCTTAAACTCCAGTCAGAGGAAAGCCTTTGAATTTCCATTATATGAAAGGCACGATGCAGTATTGATACAATGTTACTGACGTTGATTTGAACATGTATCAGTTTTTCTTCTTCACTTAGTGAGTAACTCATTTCCTAATGGCATTATGAGATTTCCTTAATGAAGAGATTTCATGCTTTATGGATTTTTTCATGAAATTTCGGGCGATAGGCAAAAAAGAGTTAAAATCAAGTATGATCAAAACGTTGGAATTCGAGGAAATGCAGATATCTGAGACAGCATTAATTCAAAAAAATCTTGGATGTCGGATTCGCTGCCTGGGATGGCATTTAGTGACCACCTCTAATTGTTCTTGAGTGGGCTGTAGGACATTACAACGATAGGTGGAGCGGAGACAGTGAAAAGATTTGAATAAACTGACGAAAACTTTGATAATTAGCTGAGCCGTGATGGATGAACAACCCCTGTTGTGAATTCTCCCACGGGCATCGGATTTGTTCGAAGACCTCAGGATTGCATCATTGGGTGAACAGTCTGCAACTTCCTCCCTTCCACCATGTGGGAGCTCGTGTGGAAAGGTAAAGCTGCGAAAGCAGCAGCACACGGTTGTGAAAATAGACGGTGCTAAAAACGTCATTCAGATAAGTCACAATAAAACACTCTACAGCCATCAAGTACAGGCATGCATGGAGGCAGAGGGCGTGAGACCAGAGTAGAGTGGGAATATGAGTGGATGGATGGAAGTGCATTAGGATAGTTTAGACCAAAGGAATGGAAGAGAGTTTGAGCTGCAGAAGAGCAGAGACGTCGAAGAACCGCATGATGTTAATAAGGTACAAGTATGTAGACTTGGGAAGGTATCTCACCATGGTCATGACGTGACTCGTTCAGACTCAGACAATTGTAAAGGAGAAATTGAGTCAATGGTGAAGCAATTTCTACACCAAAGTGGTCAATGCTGCCTTCCAGAGCATCTCATCCTCTTCCAGCAACTCTGCACTCAAGACTCACCCCTCCAATTATGACAAAGGTAGAATCGCCCTGTTCAAAACCTTCCACCCCACCAATCTCAGTTGAAATCCACAATTTCCAGCACATGCAAACGGACTCCACCAGCAGACATGTATTTCGTTCCCCATGACTAGCAGTTTTCTGTGAAGATAATTCCCTCCGTGACTCCCTTGTCAGCTCTACGCCACCCAGCAAACGACCCTCCCCTCCAGGCACCTTCCCATTCCATCATAGGATTTGCAAAATCCACCCAAACATTCGCTTTAACTCTGTCCAAATACTCAAATGATTCTTCCACATCCATCAGAGTTTTATTGCAAATCCACACATGACATTTACTCTATCCGTTGCTCCCAACGAAGTCTCCTTTACATTGGAGAGACAGGATGCCTAATTGGAGAACGCTTCAGAGAACATCTCCGGGACACCCACACCAAGGGACATCACTGCCTGTGACCGAGCACTTGAACTGTCCCTCCCACTCAGCCAGGTACATGCAGTTCCTGAGCATCCACCACCTCTATACTTTTACCACCCGACGCCAGGAGGAAGAAGGCTTAATCTTTCACATTGGGGCCGTTCAACCACACGGCATCAATGTGGAATTCAATATATTACTCATTTCAACTCCGACATCTTATCCCAGTTCGATCGTTTCATGTTGGCACCGCACTCATGAACTTTCCTATCTGCCCATCTTCCTTCTCGCCGATCCACTCCACCCTGCTCTCTGACCTAACACCATTACACCCACCTCAACCCACCTATCACACTCTCAGATACCTTGCCTCCTCCTATTTGTCTTTCTACCGCCTCGGCTCACAAGCCTCTTTTTGGCCTAAAACGTCGATTCGCCTGCTCCTCGAATGCTGCCTGTCCTGCAGTGCTTTTCCAAGACCACACTCTCTACTCAGTTGCGAGGCAGTGGATTTGTGTTGGGGAATGAAGACAGAGGCCTCAGTTTTGCATGATTCAATTGTAGGAAATGTCTGCTCCAACAGGTTAATAATTCAAGCCTTTTTTCGGCTTTGGAACAATGCGGTAGATTAGCAGGCATGTGAGTTTGAAGCCTGCGAGTCTTACTCCTGAACCAAGTGGAAAGCTTAACTGCCATCTCTGGACCGTCATCAAGCGCATTACCCATTCTGACATTGTGCTTGCACGCGTGCTTAAGATTGGCATTCTGCAGAGTTGTGATCTAAAGATGGACATTACCAATCGTACTCATGATCACAAGTTGAATAACCAGGAAAGATAGCCACCTTTACTGCTTCATTCCAATGATCCACTGTTTGTGCACGGCAAGTTTTGTTACGAAAAAAACATTCATCCTCATGAGACTTCCATTCACTTTATGTCTACTCAGCTATTCAATGGGATCTCCGCTCATCTGATGTAGTTCAAATTCACATTACTGAGTGTGCTCCATTACAGGTGATAAACTAATGCCTAATCACAACATCATATTTCCGCTAATTTTCGAAGATTGAGTGTATTTTAACGACCTGTGCGAGTTTACAAGAAATTGAATAAGATGAAATGAGCAAAAAAAAATCCCTTGCTGCCCAGAGCAGATTTAGTCAAATGAGAAACTTCAGAGAGCGAAAGAAAACCTCCGTTTCTCTCTGTGCAGATGTAAATAGAAGCTGTTCCAGAAAAATTTGGAAATGCCAGCTTGATGTCCCAATGCTCCCTGTTTCGTGTCAATGGAAGCTGCTGCAGTCGAGTTTGGAGCTCCCAGCCTCATGCGTCGTATACCATCTCAACAGAAGCTGTTCCACGCAACTTTGGAACTCCCAGTCCCTGGCATTTCAAGTGACTCTATACTTTCAGAGATATACTTCACACTCACTGATGTCACTACTGAACCCATATCCACTAGCTCATCCCGATCCAGATTTCCAGTTTAGATTTCTCTGCTGCACCACACAGTTGCTTGTACCACGCCTGAAAACTGAAACGATACAATATTCCACAGCAGTGGTCACTTCCTTGAGTGAGGAAATTGGTAAAGTAGCCAATGGTAAACTGCATTTATTTTGCAGAAATACATTCCAGTAATTCCCTGCGCTATTCCCTTACTCTTTCATTTTCTGGAGAAGTATATCAATCTTCGTTTTCAACAAACTAAGTTAGTAAACATCCATCGGCTCTGGAGATACTGAAGTTAACCATTCAACTCACCATGAGCTTGCATGTCTCACTCATTGTCTGTCAAGTATTCCTACTGTTCATGTGGTCCTATTCAGAACATATCCTCTGCCACCATCTTTACTGTTTTTTTTTTGCATCATGCTATTCCATGTGGTGCCGGTATCGTGCAGTGTTTAGCGATTTGCGTTCTGGCAGCAGGAAGATCATCTCCAATTTGACTTCCAGTATTGTCATTTGTTACCGTTTTATGCAGAGTAAGACATGCATTAACAAATGCAGGATGGAATCAATCTTTTCTGGCATGAAAATATTCGTCGAGGTGACGAGGCCCTTTCACATCTCTGCTTTCTATGTATCAGGATTCAAACCCACCCATTTTCGGAGATTTCTCCCCATCCCACAATCAGTAACCCTGCTTCAGGTCCATCCTCCAATTTCACTGAGGCATATCGCAATCAACCACTGGCATTGACGTTGTTCTGTCTGTGCAGCTGCAGTCAATGTTCTTGTACGAATGTGACCCAATCACACAATTAGGATCTTACAATTAGTCGATCCATTTATATCCTGTTGTTGTAAGATCAGTGCTCATTTCGGAATTTTTACTGACATGTACCAGAAATCACTGGAACATCAGGCACAGGAAAAGGACACAATGCAGTATTCAGCAAACGACTTTTTTTAAACGGTGAGTTTCCCGATTCTACTCTCAATGGAGAAGCGGAGATTGTGAGGAAACATGACTAAAATGTGAAAAACAATGACAATTAAGGCATGTTCGGCTGAAAGAAATGTTTCTTCTCGGTCAAATACCATGGGGTGTAGACTAAATGTGTCATGCAGAAAGTTTTCAGTAGATAAGCAGCAAATAATTTATCCACCATTGTGATGGATAAATCTGCAACTCATTGCGAAGAAATCAGCACAACCCTCAGAGGCATCCAGTCTGTATTTGTGATGCTAAGGAATACAAGGCAAAGGGATGGAAAAAGGAATGAGGACAGTCAAGCAGTTGTTTTTTCCAAGAACGTGTCCAACGCGTTTGAGAGCTGCCACTCCACGTGCATCTGACCGCTGTACTCGTCCCTGTTTGTGTCGTGGCTCTGAATTGCAACTTTTACCACTGAGTCCGGTGTCAATTCCCAGTAAGGGCAGTTTTATTCAGCATCAACAACATGGGCATCTGTGATAGGATTACTCTTAATGCTTCGAATCAAACAATGTATCTACGAACATCAGATTCAACGTCCCAGCCTCTTAAAGAAGGACAGGGTGCCTCGGCACTCCATCAACCAACATGAGACTGAGATATTTATTTTGTTTCCTTACCATTCCGAGCAGCCACAGCGATTGGTTCGTTGGTTCTGTGAAATTGAAAAGTGCCGATTCGTAATGTGTGGGAATATTTGATCTTCATCACTTCTGATGACACTGCGACATTGTAATGTTCTCCGGGATGTGTACTGAAAGAGGTTCTCGTGTCTGTATATCAGGAGTTCAAACTTCATCTCGTCTTCAGAACAATGAGGAAGATTAGGTTGTGAGTGTAACGAATACCTGCTTTAACCTCGAGCTAGAGAGGAGTGAAGTACCCACATTCTCAATCCTGTGCCTTGCCTGAGGCACAACGACTCTCAAGTTAAAGCACCATCAGTCAACTCGCGTGAACTCTCTCTCTCTTCTCTCTCTCTCTCTCTCTCTCTCTCTGTCTCTCTCTCTGTCTCTCTCTCTCTCTCACTCTCTCTCTCTCTCTCTCTAATGAGACAGCAGGCCTGGGAATATGTGAACTTTGATTTCAAAGCTTTATTTTTACATATGAAAAGGAATAATTGACAATCTATCTGTATGCGGTCCCTCACGGAAGAGTGCAGAAGTAAGTGAGAGAAATCTTCATTAATGTGGAGAGTGATAGAGCTGACTGAGATGATGAGTCGAAATCTCAATAGAAGAAATGACACTGATATGAAGCGTGAGCAGAGTTCAAAGAAATAGGGAACAGAAATTAAAGGGGTGACAAGTACTTAAAACGCATTTGCAGGAACTACAACTACTTCTCACTCCTGTCAGACTCAACGAAAACTGGGAATGTGGCCATGTCATGGCTAACTAGGGATATGAAGGCATAGCACTGCACTCAAGAAGGAGGCTGACGAGGAGGCTGAAAATAGCAGCAGGCGTTAAGACTGGGAGCAGTTCAGATGTCAGCACAAGATGAAGAAAGAATTAATGCAGAGCGAAATCTCGCTTGACAGTAAGCTAGAGAGAAGCAAATAATGAATTGTTAAAGCTCTTGAAGTTAAACGAAGGGAGACAGAAACGATTATTGAAAACAAATCCCTTACAGCGAGAAACAGTGGATGTAATAATGTCGGATAAATATATGGCATACCAAAGAAATATGTATATTGGTCCTGTCATCACAAATGGTGACACAAGTAATATTCTGAAAATGTTGGGAAGAAAGAGAGAGGGAGGAACTGAAGGGAATCAGTATTTTCAGGGAGATGGTGTTTTGGAAATTGATGAGATTAAAAGACAATAAATTCCACCAACTGCGAATCAAACGCCAGTGTACTTAAAGTCACCCTAAATGCAGCGAAGGCGTTCTGTAACTAGAGTGTGGAGTCTAAATAGAGTAAATTCATTGTCATATTTCAATATTCTATCGACTCGGAAACAATATCTATGGCTTGGAGGTCAGTTATTGTGAACCCACTATTTATAAAAGGGAGTAGCGAGAAAACATGGAATGACAGAAACAATGGAAAACTGTAACTGAATTGATCAGAGCCAGCATAAATTTACGACACTAAAATATGAAAGGAGATATTGTCTTCTTGTACACAAATCGCTGAACGTAAGCATGCAGGCGCATCAGCAGCTGAGGAAGGCAAATGGTGTGTTAGCCTTTTTACTTAGAGGATTTGAACACAGGAGAAGGGAAGACTTGCTGAGATTGTGCCGGATCTTGTGGACACCACAACAGAGAGTGTTGTGTGCAGTTTTGGAATCCTTATCTGGTAAAGGATGTTCCCCATACGGAGACTGCATAACAAAGGTTTACCAGACTGATCCATGGCATGGCAGGACTGACGTATGAGGGCAGAATGAATTCGTTAGGATGAAAATCATTCAAGTTTAAAATTAACAAGTAGGATATCACAGAAAGGAATAAAATTCTAAACGGTACACATAAGGTAAATGCAGGAAGAATGTTTTCAATAACCAGGGCGTCCAAACCATAGAATATGAGGAGGTGGCGTCACTTCTAAGAATATGGGGTAGTCCATTTAAGACTGAGATGAGGATTTCATTTTTTAATCAAATACTGGATACTCAGTGAGATTTGCTGCCACAGAAAGCAATTAAAAGCCAGAACGTGCAATGTTGACAAGATGAAGATATCAGTAGTTTTGAGGGCAAGAGGTATCAAAAGCTGTAGGCCTCGAGATGTCGGAGGTTACTGTGCTGAGGATCAGCCAAGATCATATGAATTAAGGAGAAGAATCAAATGACACAACAAACCAGTCGTGTTCTAATTTTTCATTTTTCCATTCGGTTAAAGGTGGGAGATAAAGATCAATTGTTTTTAACTGACACAGGTATCGGTGACACATTATCTAGATGTAAAAAATAATCCTGTAAATACTTACCAAACAGCAATCGGGGAGCAATTTCAGCATACGAATGTCAGCAATTCGAGGAGGTGCAAAGAAATGTTTGAGGTTCGTACACTGGCTGTTCTGTATCTCAATTTCAATCCAATTCTCAAATTACTGAATGTTCTGATAAAACCGACATAGTATGCATAAAATAAGTAAACATCTTTAAAACGTTGCTGCTATTGGAAGGAGGGAGTGTTAGGAAAGGGTGGGGAAGGGGAGCAGTAAGAAAACAATGAATCGGAATTTTGTTGAGGGATTGGCACCGAATGACCCCAAATTCCAAAACTTCTGAGACCCGCTATCCTGCTCAGGCGTTCTGTCCCTCCACTTCCTGCTCCATTATTTCCGTCTCTGAAACATTTACAGCAAGGTAAGGGGCAGAGGTGCAGATTGATGGGGTACACTTTCCTATCATTTCCAGTCACGATTACACAGCCTGACGTCTCCCAAACAAACCAACTCCTCATGAACCACAACAATGATTTCAAACAATATGGTTTATTTTCAGCTCTATTCACACTAAAGATAGATAAACCAACAGTGACCTGATAAATTAAAAACACAAGATAAAACTGAGCCAGGAATAGCGGCCACTGACTGGGATCTGTTTCTGGGAAGAAGACTCAGACTCTCTTTTGCTTAATTGGCGAGCCCAGAGACACTGTGTTTGGGCTCAGTTTCATATAATGATCAAACATGAAACCTCAACTGGGCTCTAGCACCTGATGCTTCCCTCCCCTTTAGCTCTCACTAACCAACTATCGATTGGAGACAACAACATTTCGTTCCAATTATCACTCGCCGAAAGCATGCTCAACAAGTTAACCCTATGCATGCTGCAGGACCCATCGCAACTAATGACGTATAATGTCCAACAGCGAAGAAAAGGGGCTCCTACAGGACCAAGCTGGAGGCATTGGTCCTCCACACAGTCAGAGAAACTCATGGGCGCGCTGGGGGCACTGATCAGTCATAGAATGCTGTTGGGCTAAACTAATCTTTCCAGAACTTCCACATCCTAACACTCAGTCAAAGTTCGCTTGAAAAATTCTTCCAATTCAAAACACAATTGTTAATTATGACTCCGTTCCCTTTCCCGCAGGTGAAAGTGAGGACTGCAGATGCTGGAGATCAGAGTCAGCATGGGAACAGTGCTCAAAAAGTACAGAAGGGCACGCAGCATCCGAGGAGCATGGAAGTCGAAGTTTCATGCAGGCGCCCTTCATCAGGAACATTTCACTCAGCCAATTTGTGATCAATATTGCTATTATCGCTTATATTCCTTCATCTGCAGATTTCAGGCACAATGGTCTCACAGAACTTTTGTCTTTTGATTTGCCAATCTATATTTATCTGATCGTTTTAGATTAGCTTCATGAAGACTTCTTCTTACCTCATCAAAAAATAAAATCAGCAGATAGTTCACCACAATTTTCTATGAACAATTCTATTTTCGCTTTACTGAACGAAACACACATTTTTTGACGTGGCACCTCATTTTGTCTGGTATGTCCGTTTGTAACGTCTTTCACACAGCTTTAAACGGCAATCCTGTCAGTGTTGAATTAATTGTCACACCGTTTCTCATGGCAAACTGACAGCGTGCATACCTTTTCAAGATGAGGAAATATATCTGAATGAGTTGTGACTTGGACATTAGTTATCGTGAATACAAAGTTAATACAATCAGATTGTGATGGTGTTGAGCTCTACCACTCTTTCAGAAGCTGCGAGACAAACTGAATACTTCCAGCGTTTTCTGTTTTTTTTAAAATATGTATTAGTTTGCCAATTTTTTGCTTCTGCAAATGTTCTTGGGACGAAAGCTATGAAAAGTTGTGGGTTGAAAACAGGAGCAGTCGCCTCTTTCCGTCATGCAACTCCCAGCTCTTCCTCTGCTTTTGTAGTTTTTTGAAAGCACTAACTGGCTTTAATATTGGATTTTATTGATAATCTAAGTGTTTACATGTTATTCTTGCTGCCCAAATATGGAATAAAATAATACATCAATTTTGATCAATTTCACGATTTATGTTTGCATGTCCAGGTCATCATTCTACGTTTAAGAAGGCAGCATTACATATTGGTAACAATAAATGCTAACGATTTGCAGGCCATGGCTGTCAGAGCACGTAATCCAAATTACGAGACTTCCAGGGACGGTCTCTGCTTCTTTCACCCTGGAAACTGTCTGATTCGGCATTACAGTCTCCCATCCTTCTGCACGTGATGCCTTCAGTTCTGTCTTTATTTTGTTACGACTGTTTTCTAATACATGGGCGATTCAATCATCTATTATGTTGCAGTTTCAAATGAATGAGAATCCTTCTCTCAGGGCAGCTCAATGCTTAGATCGGGGAGGAACATGGACAAATGAAAGGCTGAATGGTTCATTTCTTTGCTGAAACCAGACTCTCGTGTTGAAATCTGAAATGAGACAAAATAAGCCAATTGAGTGCAATCCTACTTTCTGGCTGATATCTCCTGAGGCCATAGTCACTTCGCCAGAACGTGTCTGTGCTTTTGCCTCTGTAAATGAAATGGGGTTCAGATCACCGAGGGAGTGCAAACACAGGTTATCCCTATTTAACTGCAGTCGCATACATTGTAAAACGTGACTGGATAATAGCATTGCGACGAGTGCTTTAAACATTTAGGAACACAAGAGTACATACCAAGAGCTGAAAACTTGAATAACGGGCCTCTTTCCGTTCTGTAAACAGTCGATGACTTGTTCAAACTTATGGCCTGATAATTAAAACGCCATATGTATTGCCATTAAGAAGCGGTCCCACAGCTTGGGAGGCAGCACATCTGGTGTATTGGTTAAGAGTGGGTGTTTTCTCATCGCGGCCAGAGTTGGGTGCCTAGTCAGAGAATCAGGTTTTCTTGTTCCTGACTGATAACAGCGAGAGTGGAGCAGCTTCGATGGGAATGCTTTCAATATCTCAGATCAGTTAATGCCTCGAGAATATCAGTGTTTATGTCCCTGTTCCTGCAAGAAGGGGAAGGTACCTTGACAGCTTCTGCTCAGTCGGTCAGTCCACCCTTTATTCCCCTCTCACACAGTTTCTAAATATTCCCAGAGTTGAAACGGGGCTCTGTTTAATTGTTTCATTTACACTCACACTGGTTGCACGTATTGGTTTGTTTGAAATTGATAATTTGCTCAGGAGCAGCGTGCGAGACGATTCTATCTTCCCCTCCTCTGACAGTACTGTGAGGTTGACTCTGATGTTCTCAGTTGCATTCATCGATTGCAGACATTAACCAGTAGATTAAAAGTGCCACAAATAATTCCAAACAGAATGAAATTCTTTCAAGTATTCTGCCTGCAAAGGACTCAGGAACTGCTCATTTTTGAGAAGTATTTAGGAAAACCATGTCTAAGAAGTTAAACAACTTGCTTTGCAAGATGGTTCTCATGAAGATCTCAATTCTTTCGAACCATTCGGTGGAATTGTGTTGATCATTTTAGTACTTTGTATTACCACACCGACCCCTTGTTTAAAAATCGAATCTGTTAAACAAAGAATTGCAGTATAATCGACAATACTTATAAGTGGACAATAGATTGAAGGTGGGCAGGCATTCATATCAATAGTTCAGACATCCCAGCATTTCAAAGATTCTTCCTCCAGCAGATCAGGAATTCAAAGCACATTTCGGATTCGGGGCAATGAGTTTGTAAGTGTAATAAAGAGCGGCAGTGTTTTTGAGACAGTGAATAGTCGAATGAACAACCTCCAGATTTGCAAATAAGCAAATCATTAAGCCACTGATTCAAGTGCGATTGCTGCAGTTCGGTGATGATATCAGGACCAGGAGAAACAATTGTTATCGTTCACTGGGTGAACAACTAGTAAATATAATCAAATTCATCACTTCACTCCAATTGATCCCACATTGTGAAGTGGACAATTTCGCATAGGAAACACACTTGATCTCATGAAGCTTTCATTCACCCTGTGCTTGTGCAGCCATTCATTGAGATTACCACTGATGTGATAAATTTAACTCTAGTTTCGTGCTTTTACACGATAGTTCGAGGTAAACTTGTGCTGAAAAAGAAGTTGTGTATTCTCATTAATTTGGGAGTTTCACGGCCGTACCACTGAGTTTCTCTGAATGGTAACTGAGAATATGTGAAAGTTGTCAGCAGTGGTTACTTCCACATGTGAGGTAACTGGTGAAGTAAATGATGTTAAACTTCCTTATTACTGAAACATGCATTTCAACAATATCCTAGGCGATCTATCGCTCTTTGATATTCCCTATAAATAAATAAGGAGGGGGATTATTAAGTCTGGGGTAATATAAAGGAAGACTGTAACATTTTCCTTCGATATATAAAGTACAAAAGAGTGGCAAAAGTGAACATTGGATTGCTGGAAAATGATACTGGGGAGATAGTAGTGGGGAACGAGAAAATGGCCAAGGAGCTGAATAATTACTTGGCTCGGCCTTGGCGGTGGAAGACACGTGTAATACCTTAAACATTCAAGAGATTGAGGGGTTAGATCTGGGTATGTTGGCCACCACAATGGAGAACATGCAAGGAAAATTGATGGTCTGAAGGTGGTTAAATAACCTTGACCAGATGGACTACATCCCAGTGTTATGAAGGAGATAGCTGGAGGAAGAATGGAGGCGATCGTGGTGATCTTTCAGGAATCACTAGAGTAATGAACAATCTCAGAACACTGGAAACCCAGTAACGTGACATCCCTCTTTAACGAGGGAATAAGGATAAAGGCAAAAGGTCCACAATGAATAGCTTAAACTCGGTCGTGGGTAAGATCCTGGAATCCATTGTGAAGGACAAGATTTCTGAATACTTGGAACTGTTTGGAAAAATAGTACAAAGTCACTATGGTTTCATCAAGGGAAGGTCATGATTGAAAAATCTGTTGGAATTCTTTGAAGTGAAATTGAGCAGGCTTGACTAAGCACTGCCAATGGATATTGCCCACCTGGACTTCAAGAAGGCCTTTGACAGTGTGTCACACAGGAGATGACTGAGTACGATAAGAACCCTGGTGTTAGAGGCAAGGTAGTGGCATTGGTAGAAGCTTGGCTGTCTGGCAGAAAGGAGAAAGTGAGGACTGCAGATGCTGGAGATCAGAGCTGAAAATGTGTTGCTGTAAAACTGCAGTAGGTCAGACACCATCAAAGGAGCAGGAGAGTCGACGTTTCGGGCATAAGCCCTTCTTCAGGATTGAGAAGGGTGTGCCAAGGAGGCTAAGCATCTTAGCCTGCTTTGTACACCCTCCTCATTCCTGAAGAAGGGCTTATGCCCGAAACGTCCATTCTCCTGTTCCTTTCATGCTGCCTGACCTATCTGACAGAAGGC
Source organism: Hemiscyllium ocellatum (assembly GCF_020745735.1). Taxonomy (NCBI): domain Eukaryota; kingdom Metazoa; phylum Chordata; class Chondrichthyes; order Orectolobiformes; family Hemiscylliidae; genus Hemiscyllium; species Hemiscyllium ocellatum. The sequence continues at coordinate 8,057,449 of NC_083405.1, forward strand.
AGAGAGTGGGGATGAATTGATCCTTATCAGGATGGCAGCCAGTGACAAGTTGTGTTCCACAAGGCCCGTGTTGGAATCGTAGCTTTTTACACGTTACATTAACAATCTAGATGAGGGAATTGAGGGCACTCTGACGAAATTTGCAGGGGATAAAAAGATAGAAAAATGGACAGGTCGTATTGAGGAGGCAGAGAGGCTGAAGAAGGATTTTGACATGTAAAGAGATTGGCATATGCCTTCCAATGTGGGAAAGTGTGAAGTCATGAACGTTGGCACGAAGAATAGAGGCATGGTCCATTTTTAAGGATGGGCAGAAAATTCAGAAATCAAGAAGGACTTGAGTGTTCTGGTGCAGGGTTCTCTCAAGGTAAGCTTGCAGCTTGTGGCAGCGGTTAGGGGTGTAATTGCATTTATTATTGTTGGCATTTATGAAGAGATGAATTGAATATAAAACAGGTTGAATACCCCTCTGGTCAGGCCACATTTGTAATATTGTGCGTAATGTTGAGCGCCATATCTCAGGAACGATGTACTGGCCCTGGAGCGTGTTCACAAGATCTTCACGGGAATGCTCAGAGGGATGAAAAGCTTATCGTATGAGGCATGTTTGAGGGCTCTGGGTCTATACTCGATCAAGTTTTGATGAATGAGACGGATTGAAACGGAATCATGCAAAATACTGAATGACCTGGACAGAATCGATGTTGCTAAGATGTTTCCATTGGACTGGGACCCAAGGGCACAGCCTTAGACGAAAGGGAACACCTTTTAGAACAGTGATCAGGAGAAATGTTTTCAACCAGAGATTGGAGAATCTTTTAAATTTATTGCCACAGAAGGCGCTGGGGGCTAGATGATTTAGTACATCTGAGAGGGAGTTAGATAAGCTTTTGATTATCCCGGGATCACGGGTCACAAGGAGCAGGTCAGGGAATGGGTTAGAGAAAACTGTCAGCGATGATTGAATAGTAGTGCAGACTCGATGGGCTAACTGGCCTAATTTCTGCTCCTATGCCTTATCGTCTTATGGTCCAAACCTCAAGGAGGCACCTTGTATCTATGAGAATAGGGATTCAAATTCTTCATGAAGGTAAGTAGCTGGAGGAAATAGTTAACTGTTTTAGATTGAAAGCATTGTGGCTGCTGTCGGGGTGGTGGATAATGTTACATTCAGTGCAGGATCACACACCAAGTGCTCTGTATTAATGTGGGAGAGTTTTCTTCAAAACTCTCTGTCTCTGTCAATCACCGTGAGGAGTGGGGGTTGGGGTAGGAGGGCGTAACGTCCTCCCAGGCACTTAAACTATCCTCAAGCATGCATCCTGAGTGAAAGAATAGTCATGGAATTGATCACATTCTCATTGTCTGTTTAGAATATAATGAGTAATTGCCCATCGCACTCAGTGTTCAATGCAATGACCTCGCATTCTCTCATGGCGCTACAGATCAACGTTCACTCACTCCTCATGGTGCCATCATCCCAGGGATTAATCTCGTGGAACCCCTGTTCACTCTGCCTGTGATACGGAGATCACTCCTTATAAAGGAGGGAAAATCTATCCACAATGCTCCAAATACTGCCTCAACAACACTCTCAGGTTTGATCGCAAGAATTCCTTTCCCTCACTTAGCTGGCTCTGTTTATTTTGTGTGAAATAGGAAACTATTCATTTACGATGTGCTGTCACTGATTTGGAATTTAAAACATCTTTACATCTGTAGGTCAGCATTTTTAAAGCTTGCACCGGAAGTGCCAATTCAGATGGACATCACTCTCGGGGAGGGAATCAATCGCAAATAATGCATCTCAAACAGTGAATGGCCACCTACCTGAATGGAAATGAACTGCTGGAATATGGGATACAGGCAGAGTAAGGGAGTGATCTTTCCTTTTGATTTGCCATCACAGGATGTGTGCAGACCTGGTCAGGGCAGCATCTTATGCCGATCTTGAAGTGAGTGGTTAGTTCAGCTATTCCACAGGGCAGAAAAGAGTAAAACACAGTGCTGTGTGTTTGCAGTCGCACCGAGACCCGACCAGGTAAGGATGACCAACTGCTTTCTCGAAAGAGCATGCGGCAAGCCGATATCCACAGATTATTATTCTGTGGCTCTAGATTATGAGCCAATGATGTGACCACCATACACTATCTGCCCATCTGTCAGATTCTGTGCATAGTACAAGTTTAAAATCTCAAGTGCAATTGTTTCGTAATGGACACGTGGTAAGATGGGATTAACAAAGGCACAAACGATGGCTTATTCAGGAGTTGCACTGAGGCTGAGGAAAAGACTGGATGTCATTATGTTGGTAGTGGACAGGATTGGTGAGTGTGGATGATATGGAGATGTAAACTGTATAGGAGAAAATGAATTAAGACGGTTGAGGATCGTGTGTTTCATCCTCGCACAGTGGGGAGTAATTTACAAATAATAATTTGCTAGTTATTATTTCTAAGGAATGGAATCTTGATTGGGACTGAAAAAGTTGACTTGCACCTTTCCAAAGTTTACAAATCATCAGCATCAATTAAGTTCAGACCGTTTCACTAGACAGCTCGAATGACTTACCAGAAACACCAGCTATAGCATTGTTAGTATAGTAACCAGCTTGAATAGCCATCAGTATATCTTCAATCCGCGATGCTAAAGATAATGCCTCTTTTGAATCCGACAGTGGACAGGATGCCTTGTGGGCCCCCAAATATTTCTTCACAGGCCAAGCAGGTGGTTGGCTGATGTGAGGAGTTGGGGCTGGTGGATATTTGGAGATGTCTTCATCCTGCCAGCAGGGACTTCACCCTTTTTCAAATCAACAAAAATGTCACACAAGGATTAGCCTCTTTCCGGCTCTCTCGCCCTCTGGATTCTATTTTGGGTTGCAAAGTTGTGAATATAGCTATCGCTGATCACGAACCTGTCTATTTGGAGGTTAAGGCCAAGAGTGAAGGGCGAGGTTTGTGCCACTGGCATTTGGGACCTTTTCACCTTAAGAATTCCAAATTTGTGCAATACTTTTTGAAGGATTCAGGAATTCTTGACTATCCACTCGGGCATGGCTAGTAGTCTATCCATGCAATGGGAGACTGCAAAAATCTTTGCTAGGGATTAGATATTTCCTATTTGGCTATCCAGAAAAGACAGAGGAGGAACAGCAGCGTCTATTTGAGACGAGGTTGAAAGCCACGGAGGCAGGACGTTTTGCGCGGCCTTCGGTATCTAACCTACAGCAGATCACGGCCTTTCAGGCTGCCTTGAATTCAATACTGACACAAAACGCAAAGGAAGAACTTGCCTTTGGTAGGCAAAGGGTGTTCGAATATGGGGATTGGCCAGGGTAGTATTTAGCATATCTGACTCGGAAAAAGCGTGCTCCCCCATCCATTACTGCAATCAGACACAGCGACGGGATTCTTACATACGGTGCTAAAAAGATTAATGAGGTTTTACGGAGCTTTTACTCTGAATTGTATCGGTTTGACTGTTGTGAAAACAGGAGGTATAAAATTGAAATCTTTTTTAGAACCTTGTCCTCCCAGGGGTAACCTTGGAACAGGTCGCTCTCCTTAATGGCCCCTTGACATTTCGCGAAATATAGGATACAGCAAGGCAACTTCAGAGTGAGAAAGCGCCTGGCCCTGATGGTCCTCCGGGCGAGTTTTATAAGGAGTTTATAGGGGTTCTGTCAGGGCCGATGTTAGAGATGCCCAATCACTCCTATATGATTGCCTATTATCATCTTTGAGAGAAGCTAATATTTCCTTACTTCTTGAGATGTGGAAGGTTCCTGAGGAATGTGCCTCATAGAGGCCCATCTCCCTATTAAAACCAGATTGCAAGATTCTGTCCAAGACCCTGGCGCTGAGACTGGAAATGGTGTTGCCTCATATTATTTAAATGGGACCAGACAGGCTTTATAAGGGGCCAAGAAAATAACCAGTTCCTTTGCATCTGTCATCAAGGAGGAAGATCCTTAAAATCGCTGAATAATGCCAAATGATCACATGGAACTTGTGGAACTAAAGACATAAAGTCAATTCAGATCTGTAACAAGGTAATAGTTCAAGGCTGGCATTGTAGTATAGCAGCTGGATTGAGCATTGCTAAGTCTGATGAGCCAGTTGTAGTTCGTATCAAAGTATTAGAAATAAATCAGCAATAGACGCACTTATTGTGCTGTCGATTACTGTTATTTTCCTGTACATTCTGCAGAGGCTGGAAGTTAGTAAATGTATTTCAAGCGTTGGAGATAAGTAGAAGGGATTCAAGCATCTGCAAAGGGAAGAAGAGATAGTGTGGAGAACTTCAGACCAATTAACTTGACATCTTTAGGTAAACTGATGGAACCTATTATGTAGGATCTGATATTGGATATTTAGAAAGTAACAGCCACATTGGAGAGAATCAGTATACACTGACAGATTCTGACAGAGTCTTCATATTTGACAGACTTTAGAATGATTTGAACTTGTTTATTGCAAAATAGAAATGGCGTATTTCGATTTTCAGAAGGCTTTTTTTTATAAGAACTCATGCAATGAATTCATAAATAAAGTAATGTGAATGATAATTGGAGGAATATATAAAAGTGAAAAGTTAAAGTCAGATTCGCCTTCATATAAGAGAATCAGAACATTGTTGGAAGTTCATGGTGAAGCAGTATCACAGCTTGCTAATGAAACTGTACATAGAGGATTGAGTCTAGTTTTGGTGACTCAATCTGAGAAAGAATATAACGGTCACGGATGGCGTGCAATGGACATTCTCCAGATTAATCCCTCAGATGGCGATATTGCCTTGTGTGGGAACTCTGCCTGTGTTCTTTACAGTTTCAAAGAATGGGAAGTGATTATAGTGAAATTTAGAGAAGTCACTAAACATATGACGAGTTGGAAATAAACAGGATTTTTCTCTGGCTGTCTACTCTACATTTAAGGCAAAGGATAGAACATTTCAGTCTGCAATTAGAAGGCAATTCTTCATTATAAGGGGACTGACAAACACAGTGACATGGAAACCTGCTGGCAAGGCAAGATTAGGGAGAATCCTCAGATATTCTACAGGTACGACAAGTAGAGCAGAATAACCAGGGAAAAGGTTGGACTCATTAGTAATTTGTATTACTAATGTTGTATCTAAACTTAGTGGTAGGAGAGAGAAGGTCTCCTGGTAGAAATCTGAATGTTTGTCTGGAGACCAGTATCCAATCGTGTACCACAGGGATCAGTGCTCTGTCCCATTTTATTTGTGATTAGGAGATGCCAGTTTTGGACTGGCTTGGACAAAGTTAAAAATTTACAGAACACGAGATGATCGTCCAACTGTTTCTTTAAGCACGACATTTCGAACAGCATAATCACACGACGAAGAAGCAGCGCTGCGAAAGCTAGTGCGTGCGAATAAAAATGTTGAATTATAACCTGGTGTTGTGTGATTTTTAACCTTATTGTTTGTAGCATTCATTAATGATGCAGCTGTGAATTTGCAGGGGTTTAGTTTGAGTGTGATAAATCAGTTTGCGTTTGACACAAAGTTTGGCTGGTTGGTTGGCAGTGAGGAGGAAGGCCTTATATTACAGGAAGATACAGATGGAATGATCAAATGGGTGGATCAATGGCCAATGGAATGTAACCCTGATAAATATGAGGTGGTGTACTTTGGAAGAAGGAACCAGACAGGGGAGGACTCAATGAATAGCAGCACACCAGGAAGCTCAGACGGTGCTGGTAACATCCCTGAATGTGATTAAGTAAGTTAGTGCACAAGTTGACAAAGCATAGCGACCATAAACATAGCCTTTTTTCATGGAGGCACAGATTACAAGAGGTATGTGGAACTTTGGTGAGGCCAAATGGAAAACTATGTACAGTTCTGGGAGCCACAAAGCAGGAAGTATGTGATTGCACTGGACAGGGTACAGTACAGATTCACCAGGATGTTCCCTTGGATGGAGTAGATCAGCTCGGGTTGTTTACTTTGAAGCAGAGATGACTGAGAGGGATGTGCTTCTGAAGGATAAGATTACCAGGGGCATGGACAGCATGGATAGACAGCAGCTGTTCCTTTCAGTCAAAGGGCGAAGAACAAGAGAGTACCATGTTAAAGTGAAGGGTTTGATGTTTAGTGAGGATTTGACGATTGGTTTTCATCCAGAGCCTGTTGGGGACAGGAATGCACTTGCTGAGAGGGCAGGTAACCTCACAACCATTAATAAATACGTGGTCGTGCCCTTGAAGTGCCATATATACATGGCTATGGGCCTCATTTTGGAAAGTGGAACTAATGTAGATCGTGCTGTATTTATGACAGTACAGAGCCAGTGCTTCTGTGATTGTATGGGTTGGACGGTCAGTTACTGAGCAGCATCAGACATGAATTGATGAGCTTCTGAAGAATGTATTAACTTGGGTTATAAAAGTGAACTTGTCTCCATGAGCTAGAACAAGGAAAGTTAAAAGTATCTAATACCCTGCTCCCTTCCTGATCTTTCTGTGCAGTCTGGGGGAGAGCTCTGTCATTGTTGTCACAAGCTCTCAAACATTAAGGCAGCATCTGTCTGGTCGACACGTCTGTGTTTCCAGTTCCCTTCTCCAAAACCAAGCTTGTTGCCCGTGTTCTGTCTGGTTTTATCCTTTAACTTCTCAGAACAATTTGATACAATTGAGTGTCTTGCTTGGCCGAATCAGAAAACATTGTAGAGTTTATCACATGTCTGTGTGGCTGGAGACACTTGTAGGCCAGACCAGGAAGCACGTGAGATTCATTTCCTGAAAGTACATTGTGGAAGGAACAGATGTTTACAATGGACATTAGATTGAAGGCCAATATTACTGGCACCAAATTTTATGTCTCGATAGTTTGTGAATTGTTTGTAACTTCCACCAGCTGCCAGAGCATTATCCCGGTCTGGATCAGTAATCCAGTGACATTTTCACAACAGCACCATCTCCACATGGGGACCTATCAGAAACGACACTGAGCACATTATTTCTGTGCTGTATGACAGCTCTGCCTTAAAGTACTCCCACAAATGTGATAATCGAGACGGGACTGAGGGTGGTAAATGGTCAGACTGTAGTCGTTCCCTTGTTATAGGACTGGAAATTGTTGAGGAACTTTCAACTTGGCCAGGCAGATGTCGGAGTTGGAGCTGGATTGAAGCAGCTTCCCCAGGGACACGGTTTGTTGTGCTGTACGATCTTCATTCCTATTGCAGGAATGGTATCCGTGCCCATTGCCTTTGTCATATCTACTGTGTTCAGCCGTTTCTTCATGTCACGTGCAGCGAATCCATTTGGTTGAAGACTGGCATCTGTGATTCTGTGGGCATCATGCGGAGGGTGAGGTGGATTATCGACTCAACACTTCTTGCTCAGGATGGTGCAAATACTACATCCTTGTCTTGTACATTGATGTACAGGGCTAGGGATATTTGTGGAGTCCTCTCCTCCTGTAAGTTGTTTAATAGTCCATCGACAGTGATGACTGAATGTGGCTTGACTGTAGAGTTTCGATCATATCAGTTCGTCTTCGGATCCGTCCCCCCTCTCCATCACATGGTAGTTCTGCTGTTTGTAATGTAACCAATCAAGTGCGGTCGCTTTAGTGGGTTTTCAACAGGTTTAGGTACACATGGTTCTGACACGGGCATGTTCACCCAAACCCCGCACTGAACCATCACTCGGCTTGATGATAATGGTAGAGTGATGGATTATCCTAGGGGAAAGGTTATGGATTGTGTTTGAATGCAATTCTGCTGCGGCTGCTGCTGTAATTTACAACATCACATAATAACCCAGTGAGAACTGCTATATCTGCAAATCAATTCGACAGACTTTCCCCCAGTTCACACCGAGACCCATTCACCCATCAGACCTCTGCTCAGTGACCTAACCTGGTTTCTGATGTGCAAACACATCCAGTTTCATAATCTCATTCTGCTGAGGGTCTCACCCTGATGTCACACCTCCAATTTGTTACATTACTCAGAGAATTTATCATATTAATCTGAATCATTTTCTTTCCAGTAATACCATCTTCTATGTTTGAAGTGAATATTTTTCCTCTGTTTTTCTCCCTGACCATGATTAAGACCTCTGTCGCGTCAGTGGTGCCAGCCTTATGTCGTTTCAGCGCCAATGAAGCTGTGCACTCTGCGTTTTTGTTCACTTCCCAATGTTCAGCGCTCTGTGCTGAACAGAGCGTTTGAGCAGATTTAACACACGTCTTTGGATAATGTTGAAAAACACAAATTGCTGTAGAAACTAAGCAGGTCCAGTGGACACTTCTTCAGAACTAAAAAGGATTGGAAACTGGGCATTTTAGTTCCTTGCCAGAGGTGGGGGGTAGGTGACAGGGAACTGAGGGTGTGACAACAGACGAACAGGCTTTTAGCAGTGGTGAACGAGAACATGATATAAAATGAATTTAAATTTAGATGAGAATGAGGATAGGGGTTCTCTCTATTGAGTGCAAGATAAAGAAAACACAACCACATAAAACCATATGGAGGCCAGGAGGGAGAATGTTGAACATGTAGAATTACATAGATCTGGCCTGAGATACATTTTCACTGGTGAAATCATCACAGGAATCAGACAAAGGAATTCAGGTGCTTGCCGGCTTATTGGCACTAGGAAGATTTTCATGCTGCCTTAGTATTGTAACATATAGAAGAAAACAAATGACAGTACGAAGTTTGTGCCAAGGGCTGTTTACCTGTCACTTTTAACGTTGTTTCAAATTCATAGTGTTTAACTTTCAATGCTTGTTCTTGAAGTTAGCATCAGATGGAGAGTAGGAGGTTGAGGGGTGACATTACAGAAATTTACAAAATCAGGGGAAGCATGGTCAGGTTGAAAAGACAAGATCTTTTCCACAGGATAGGAAAATTAAATCATTGAGCCATTGGTTTATGCTGGAAGAGGGAAGATTTAAAAGGGAGGAAGAGGGAACTTCTTTTTTTCACACAGAGAGTTATGTGTTTATGGAATGAGCTGCCAGAGGATGACTGGCAGATGCTTGTACAGCTCCAACATTTAAAAGACATTTGGACAAACATACAAATGCGAACCGTTTAGAGGCATATATGCCAAATGCAAGCTGATGGGAATAGTTTAGATTGGGAAACCTGGCCGTCATGACAAGTTGGAAAAAGAGTGTGATTGTATGCGATATGATTGCATGAATATGGAAAGCGAAGAAAAGGGAAGAAAAGATGTGATGTAAGCAAATTGGCAAGAAATATAAAAACAAGCAGCAAAAGCTTTTCCATGTATGTGGGAAGAGTTCAAGAGGTGTGTGTGATCTTTGGTATAAAGAAAGTCAGGAAAGTATATTGAGGACATTTGGAGGGTGTGACTGGGGAACTGGATACAGGGAACAGACAGATAATTTACACCAGTATTTTACATCGTTCCTTACAGGGGAAGGTGCTGTCAATATTTCAATGGTATAAACAAAATCGTAATAGGAGGGAAGATCTTGAACTGTCTCTAACAGAAGGAACAAGGCAATTCTCAAACACATAAGACCAAGGTAAACAGGTCATCAACAATTCATAGCTGGTTTTAAAAGAAGTGGTCACAGAGTGGCTGGTGGCTCTGTGTGAGATACTCCATGACTCTCTGGATTAAAAGAGTGATCCAGTGAAACTGGAGACCCTCCAATGTGGCGCCTGTCTTCAAGAAACGAGCGAGACTGAAAGCAGGAACCAGTTAGCCTAACCATTATTGCTGGGTATCTGTGAGAGTCTGTTATGAAGTAAGGGACTGCAGAACATTTAGAAAAGCGTCACACAAAGTCAGCATGGTCTTGTTAAAGGCGAACTACATTTTGCCTGTAAAATTATGCAAAGTTATTCTGGAAATCCATGAGAATGTAACAAGTGGCCTTGATAAAGGGGGACTGGTAGACATGAGGCTTTCCAACGATTTTCCACAAGATATCACTAAATAAAGGTTCTTACGCAAGACAGAAGCTCATAGTATGGTGATAATGCATTAGGATGGGATGACACTTGGTAAACACTTAGAAATCGGAGAGTCACACCTCATCGAACTTTATGAAAAAAAAAGTATCTGCTGGAGTACCAAAAATATCAGTCCGATGGCATGAGCTGCTTGCAAGAGCTGCACTCAGCTCCTGACGGCGGGAGCTGAGTGCAATGTATATTTGAATTTGACGATGACACTGACAACCATAAGGCAGGCTGTCATTAAATGGAGAGAACTCCCAAAAATGGAGCAGTACAACGGAGTGGTGTTTTTCTGTGTATGAAACAAAATCTCAGCATGTTGATGCGGAAATGTTGGTTCATCAGAGTGGTCCCTGGGATGAAAGGATTGAACTATTGAATACATCAAAAATGCTGAGGCAGTTATTCATTGTGGTTTAAATGAGTAAGGGTGCCATTACTGAAACGGACAATATACAGAGGGGGCTTGACAAGATCGGTGTTGAGAATGTGATTCCACACCAGGGCAGAGTCTCGAAGTCAGGGATGTAGATACAGAATAAGGAATATCGATTTCAAACTGAGATGTAAAGAAATGTTTTCTTTCTGAAGGTAGTGAATGGCTGGAATTTCCTAACCCCGAGAGTTGTGGAGGTTGGGTCACTGATTGTAATTACAGATGGGGATTGGTTTGTGACATTTCAGCGAGTTGAGGGATGCAAGGGGTTAGCAGCAAAGTGGAGTTGAGCCTTGGAGTAGATCCGCCATGTTCTTCTTGAATGACAGAGCAGGTTCCTATTTCTTACATTCTTATTTATGTTTTTAGAAAATAATTGATTATTTTCCTGGAAGTCATGATTTAAAATGTTGCATTCAGAGACAGCACAAGATTTGTCTGAGTTGACATTGTGTGGGGAATGGGGGCTATAATCAATGCGAATCTGAGCCTATAACATGACCTACATCAGGAGCAGAAGTTACAGAGAGGAGAAGCCCGAAAAGAGGGATTGGGGGAGGGAGGTCACTGCCTGACCAAGCCTGGATTTTCCAATACATTTGCCAATCTACACCAAACCATCGGAGTGGCCTCAATCTGCTCCTGCACAGCAGGATCAAAGGGCTGAATGGAACATCAGAACATAGGGCTGAAGGAGACGTCTGGGCTATTCGGCACTTTGACACTATTCCAACAGTCAATAAGGTTATGGTTCATCTCATTGTGTTCCCAGCTGCACTTTTCTCTGATCTCACAATGATCCCTGATTCACCTATCTATGGAAAATCAGACAAAGTAAGCCTCGATACAATATGAAGATTCAGCCCTCCCAATCTTCTGGGTGAGAGAATTCCCACTTGAATGAATTCACACATTGTGAATTTCTCCTCACTCCGGTTCTGACTGAGGTTGGAGCGTGTCACTGTTTCCATTTCTAGTCCCACTCCTCCACTGCTCATAACAAATTTCAAATGTAACCAGGTTGGCAATATGGCTGATGATAAAGGTCGAAGACTGGTCAGATTCAGTTATCAGAACAAGCCAGAACAAGCTACAAGTAATTAACAGAACTAACTGAGGAGTATGATGAATATGTGGTTAGCACTGCGGCCACACATCACCAAGGAGCTGGGTTCAATTCCAAACTCAGGTGAGTTTGAACATTCTCCATGTATCTGTGTGGGTTACCTCCCAATGCTCCAGTTTTCTCCCAGAGTACACAGATGTGCATCTCAGATTGGATTGGCCATGCTCGATTGCCCATTGTTGAGAGAGCCTCCCCTTCATGGTAACCTCTGCCAGTGTGGGGGAATTGAACCAGCCGTCCATCCAACTGAGTGGGAGACAGTGCAACTGTTACAGACAGAAACAGGCACAGGCAAAGGGCAAGAGAAACTTTCATAACAAGGAAAATGGTGCAATTCAGATAACGGTCAACATAACAGCTGAGGATAAAAGGTTCTCTGCTCAAAATTGTATTTCATATGAGGGCAAGTGTGTAGAAGCATTGTTCGGCTGAATACAATAAAGTGAGACAAAGTGAAATAGCCAGAATTACTAACTGTGATTGGATATAAAATAAGTGCATATTTTTGCAGGAATCCAGGGGGTTGGATGACTGAAGGTTCCTGTACGTGAAAATAATTATATGGAAGTTTCCATATTCAAAGTGTGTGTGAGTGAGAGAGAGACCACAGATACTGCACTGAGCTGGGTGGTGAGTTCAGACCATGCTCGGTGGGCCTGGAGGTGAGGCCTCCTCTGGGAAGAGAATGGACCCCCTGAACTAGTCCATCCACTAGGACCTCTCTGCCCCTGTTGAAAAATCGTGGTGACAATTCCCCTTATCTGCCATGCTCGGGGTCACCTGTGCAGGGTGGCTCCAAACTGAGGAAGTACAACAGTGTGCCCATTGGTCTTTGAAAGATGGCACCAGTGTCAGTGATCGTAGAATAGCCAGAGGTATCAGTGCGATGGTGAGTCCCTCCAGCCATTTTGGATTGGATAATTGGGGTGGCATTGAATGCGAGGAACACTATGAGATTGAGTGGGTAGTTAATGAAGTGAGTTCGATAAGATAGCACCATGAAACTAGTTCAGTCTCGTACAGACAATCCCTCTGTCAATCTAAATAAAAATGTCACTGAGACAAACTATTGTTAGATTCAGTCCAATGAGTCGAAAACGCTGCTGACTTCACACCCAGTTACAAAATTGCAGAACAACTGTTCATCTAAAACTCTCCATCATCTTTACTGATGCCAATATCCCCTTCACCTATCATTCCTGGGAATACTGGCTCATGTTGCAGGATGCTGTCGAAATGTCTTCATTTCAGCATTCTGAAATCTGTGATCTTACATGAAATTGTCTCTCAATCACCCTTTCGCTTTTTTCCCCAAAAACCTTTTGATTGTTGATAGTTAAACTGATTTCCCCGCCATCTGTCTCTGGCAGGAATTTGGGAATACGGAATAGGCAATAAGGACTCTGCATCAGAATGATCATGTAACTGGACGGGTAATTCAGAGGCACGGCTGTGACTCCAAGGCGGTATTTAAATCCTACCACAGCCGATGACAGAGCTTAAATTCGAATGACAAAACTTGGAATGAAACCTAATTGCACTCATGCAAACCAGAAACCATCAAGATTTATTTTTTATTATTTCACTGATAGTTTTTGCTCAAAACTCTTAACATTATTACCCAGTCTGACCTCAGTTGACTTCAGACCCACAACAACATTGTTGGCTCCATTTTGTCTTGACAAATGGCCGCATAGTCACAAACAATTAGTGATGGACAACAAATGCTGCCCTTGCCCGTGATGCTGGCATCCCGAGAAACAACAGCAATAAAGATGAAATAAACCAAGGAACGGTGGGTGCTCGAGATCGAAAATAAAATTCTCCAGCGTCTGAAAGTATTGGAGAATCTCGCAGGTATGGCAGCATCTGTCAGGAGAAATGCAGATAACGGTTTGAGTCCAGTGACCTTGCTTCACAACTGAAAGCAAACTGGGAAATATAGTTATTTATCCTGGTATCATGGATGGTTGGGTTGGAGAGAGAGGTGGGGGCCAGGTTTAAATTAAATGGATGGAGAAATGGCCAGAAAAAAGAAAGGAAAAGAAATGACAATTGATCAAAGGGATTTCTGATGATGAACTGAAAGGAAAACAAAATGGTAAGTTATTCTCATATTTCCCCATTTTCCCATATTCCTGAATATCACGTCCATTTAGATTTGTCCCAGTTTAAAGTGAGTTAGGTTCCCTGTATCTCTCTTCTCTGAGTGTGATGATCAAATCCATTAGCAATACTGGTTCTGCCCTTATAGTTGCTGAGATATGGAGAAAGGTAATGTTACATTGTGAACTCCTTCTTTGAAGAGAGAAACTGTTAGTGTGGGACTGTGCAGAGATGTAACGGCTTTCTCACCCAGTAAGAGAAGCTCTGGAGTGGAAATAGTTTTCAACACTGAGCGCGTGCACGTTCCGTGTGGGGAATTGACCCGTTCCTTTCATTGAAAAATCAGTGGAGTTTCTGTGGATGCTTATCTTGGGTTTGTATTGTCAGCTGCTGGCTCTGGTGACCCCACCTCTATACACTGCATTTTCAAAGTGTCAGGGTCCATCGTAAACAAATGAAGATGGGGCTCCACAGAAGGGAATCTCTATCAATCAGGTGGTGCAGGACAGTGCAATTTCTTTCCTGGGATTTCCCGAGACATTTGTCTAAGTTGGACCAGGAGTCAGGTATGAATCTAATTTGTTTCAAAACTGAGGTGGTCACTGAGCTGTGTCCCCTCCTTCAGTATACTGTGTAGCCTCACACCAGTGACAGGACTGTGCAGATGCTAGCCATGAATTCAATTGGATTAACTCTGAAACTTTCCAGGCAGGCGTGATTAACATATCCATCATCACCGGATGCAGTCCTCCGATATATTCACTGGCTGACAGAACACATCTCTCCGCTGAAAACATTATATTGTGTCCATCTCGCTGAGGATGATACAGGAAGAAACTTCCAGAAATACAAGGGTACAGAGTGATGGGTGAAAATGAGGAACAGTAGGTAATTAGAATGAATAAAAGGTAGTCTTTCAAAATCTTATTGCATCTGATGAGCTACATCCCTAAGTATTGAGAAGGTGGCAGGAGAGCGAGTGAAAGAATTACTGATTATTCTTCAAAGCTGGTTAGATTCTGGAAAGGATCCTCCAGACTGGAAAGCAGCTATTGTACAACGAGTTAAAAATCACACAACACCAAGTTATAGTCCAACAGGTTTAATTGGAAGCACACTAGCTTTCGGAGCGACGCTCCTTCATCAGGTGATAGTGGAGGTCTCAATCGTAACATAGAATTTATCCCAAAAATTTAAAGTGTGATGTAACTGAAATTATACATTAAAAAATTGATTATCTGTTTAGCCTTCCATCTGTTAGAATACAGTGATATTTTCACTTCGTTCATCTGTAAATCATAATCCCTTTTTTAAGTTGTATTCTTGGGTTAGCTGTTAACAATGGTGATAGCTAGACAATATGTTGAAGGTGTTGGCCTCCTGTGTTCTCTCTCTATGCCTATTGATTCTCATCTAAAAAGTGAGATAACGGAGTTTTACATAAATTCGTGCAGTTTTTGAGCTCAGAGTTCAACATGAACGCATGCATTTTTTGAGCAATGTACAATGTAACCCTCCAAAACCTTCAACATATTGTCTAGCTATCACCATTGTTAACAGCCATCCCGAAAATGCAACTTTAAAAGAAGTTTTGTGATTTACGCATGAAAGAAGTGAAATTATCACTGTATTCTAACAGATGAACGGCTTAACAGAAAATCAATTTTTCGATGTATGATTTCAGTTACATCACACTATGAATATTTGCTATAAATTCTGTGTTCTGATCGAGCCCTCCACTATCACCTGATGAAGGAGCGTCGCTCCGAAAGCTAGTGTACTTCCAATTAAACCTGTTGGATTATAAGCAGTGTAAGCTGTGAGAAAAACATTGGAACCTTTTGTGAGGAATGTGACAACTAGACACTTGGAAAATAATGACATGATTTAGTAGAGTCAATCTAGAATCAGGAAGGGGAAATGATCTTGATCTTTGATAAGCCTGCTGGATTTTGTGGAGGTTATCCTTTGTGATATCGACAATTGAGAACCAGTGGGAATGAAGTATTTAAATTTTCAGCAGACGTTTTGACATGTTTGAATGGGTGAGTGGTAGATAGGGGTGGAATACACCGAAAAAAGTAAACGTTGAATAATCGAGAGAATGAAGAGAGTAGGATAATTATCAGGAGTGAAAGCTTTGGGGTATCAGAAGGATCAGTGGTTGGGCAATAGCTCTTTGCAAGATATAAAATATTTCAGATATGAACACAAATATCATCATTCACATTTATGTTCATTAAATAGTGAGAGGTTGGGAAGTGCTGTTGTTGAAACAGATCTGGATGTGTTTGGTCATAAATCATAAACAGAACTTTTACCTAGCAGGAATAAAAGAAATGTGGCTCTTCATGCCAAATGATTAAAGTATCAGAGTAAATGTATCTTTCCCAATGGTCGTGTTTTGTTGAGAGACTGTGAGGTGTATTGTGTACAGGCTGAATCAGCTTTATAAATACTGATCTTGTCCGCGATTCAGTCCAAAGGGGTTTCACCAGACTAAACCCTGGCTTGAGGAGAAATGAAGAAACTTGTGCTTAATAAAGTGTGTTAAGTTGTTTGTGAGTTTATATTTTAAAAAGCAGTTGAGAGTTGAATATACAAAATTGCCTTATTAGATCAATTAAAGGAATACCCAGGAAAATTCACATTTCCTAAGTATTGGAGTGCAAATATATCCACTGTAAGTATATTGGCTGGTGCCTGTTCCAGTCGAGGAGAGATCTGCACGGTAACAGCATGTAGATTGTGGGTTTTGAGAGGGGTGATGGTGGGAGGTTCAGCCAGCTGCAGTATTGCAAACGGACAACGCATCAGAAACACCTAGCCTGGGATAAGAAAACATGCATCATTCTCCCTCACTACTAACATCACGAGAGCAATGGGTGATGGGAGATGTGGTCAATAGCCGGCGTTGCCAACATTCAATCCAGTCCAGTAGTTTTTGTGAACTGAAGGAACCATACTGAAAGGGGTTAAATGGAGCTGTTTGTTCAGTGACTGTGATTGATGCCAGTCTCCATGGATGCGAGTTGTGTCACTGGATGTTTTCCGTCTCCTATTAGTAAGGGGCCTCTTGCAGTGGTTTATGCCATTGTAGCAGCAGATGTACCAACTTCAATGCTCAAAAAGTTCAGCAGCTGCAGTGACAGAAAAAGGAGATTTAAACATCTGAGAATAGTCTGGAATGATCCATTCATGGATCAGAATCTGAGAACATTAGACTGGAATGCTGCAGCAATGGACAGGAGTTTATCCTTGGGTCTTCTCTTTTTTTCCTGGTCTTGGTCAACATTACCAGAACGGATATGGGGTGCACTGATGATTATCCAGGCGGGTTACTATCCTATCCTCGCTATTGTTGGTGTTCCTGGTGAGTTTCTTTATCTCTATCCATTTATTAATCTCTTCAACCATGTCGAACTTCTTTGCTATTTCTGTTATCTATATTTGACAAAGACAGAAACTACTGTCTTCAGTTTAAATGCAAATTCCATTGATTACCCACAAATTTCAGAACCGCCCACACCCCCACCCTCACAAACATCTGAGAACAAGACTGTTCACACTACTGAATTTAAATAAATAAAATTCATTTCTGTCTCGGTATTCTATCCATCACAAAACCTATCCACTACCAGCTCGATTATAAGCCCAGTCACCATCTTGGCTTCAATGCTGACGCTTAATAAACCATTATCTATGCTTTGGTAAAATTCAGACGTTATGGTTCCACCTCTCTTCTAAGCACTTTTTCAGTTGCAAATATTTCGATCACAACTTTGTTCTTGTCTCTAAAATAACTTAATGACAGAACACTCTCTCAGAGCAGTAATGTCGGAAGAAATGTAACTCAGATGCACAGGTTATTACACAGAAATACACTGTTCCACATCCTACCACAGACGATGTCAGAAAATAAATACAAAAGACAGGAATTGGAAATAACAACCATAACATTTCCAGCATTATGTCTATATGTTTATCTATTTCACTGATGTCCTTTGGTAAATACAACTTGCGTTATTATCTGGTCTGGCTTAAGATTGATGTGAGACTCACAGCAATGTGCTTGGTTCTGTACTGCCTGAAAGAATGACCTCACAGTAAATGACATTTGGTTAGGTCAACAAATGCTGCCCCTGTCAGTGATGCAGACATTCCAAGTAATAACAAAATTAAAGGTTAAATAAAGCAAAGAATGTTGCAACAGGTCAGAAACGATAAAGAAGGAGAAAGTGCCAAATTTGAGCAAATTTGGCAGCCGCCTCGGGTCGAGAGAAAAATAGAATTGGCAATTCGATTCTAATGACCATACATCAGAACTGAACACAGTTGGAAAATAGTGTTATTGATGTTGGTGACACCGACATCTGTTATGAAGGGGAGAAGGACTAAGTTGAATAGATGGAGAAAGAGAGAGATAGAGAGAAAGAAGCAAACAAAAGGGATTGCTGATGATCAGGTGGTATGGAAATAAAAAATGAAATTAAATCTTACTTATGTTTCTCCTGTTCCATATTACTGATAATCATGACCATGTAAGGAATATGTCAAAGTTTCTGTCTAAAGATTTTATGTATGTTTTTCTCTCTTCCCTGAGTGGGATTATCTTCCTTTATTCATTAATGGGATGCTGGGCCAATATTTAATTCCCTTTCCTCATTATCCTTTGGAAGGTTTTGACGTGCTGTCTTCCTGACCCACTGCAGTCCATGGGCTGTAAGTAGTCAGTGCTGAGGTCCATGCCGCTTCATCTCTTTGTGGCTTTGAAGTGACCGATATAACTGAGTGTCTGGCTTGGCTGTTTCAAACTGCAACTGAGAGTTAACCACATTGCTGTGGTCTGGAGTTACATGTAAGCCTGACCAAATATGGATGGTAGATTTCCTTTCCTGAAGCGCATGAGGGTGCCAGCTAGGACTATCGACAATGGTTTCATTGTTTAATTTGATTCTTAATTCCTGATGTTTTATTGAATTCAATTTCCAACATTTGCCGTTGTGGGATTCGGATCCGGTGTCTGGATAATTACCTGATTCCCTGGATTCATACTCAGAGATAATTCAGCTGGATAATCGCCTCATCAGTATCTCCAGTCAACTCCAATGGCAACAGTGATGTTGTTGTTGGTGTGACGTTGCTTCATAAGGCAAATAAATTATTGGCAAAAAATGCCTTTCATCTCATTTTGTATTTATGTGAAGGCGAGATGATGGGAAGTGCTCTTGGTGAAAAGGAGCTGGATGTCCTTGATCATGGGGCACGAACAGGATTCCTATGGAGCAGTGGGGTACTGGCAGGTGGGACTAGATTGGGTTGGGATATCTGCTCGGCATGGACGGGTCTGTCCGAAGGATCTGTTTCCATGTTGTGCATCTCTATGACTCTATGACTCAGCAAGTAATCAGCACAATAATGAGTAGTATCGTTCATTACAAAATGATTAAATTATAAGAATGAAGACACCGTCCTGCAGTTGTGGAGTGTACTTGAGACAGTATTTTCTTTCATTTATAATCAATGATCTCCTTGCTACAGAGAGACGGTGTAATGGAGTTTCACCAGACAATTCCCTGCAGTGATGGTACCATGAGAAGCGTGTGAAGGAAATGAGTGTTTAATCTATAACGTTACAAAATGAATGAAACATGATTGCATTAACACTGGAGTGTTATGAATCAACACTCATTATTTTCAAAACAAAACACCTATAGCATTAGATATATCATGTTGTCCATGATATGTGTCTTCACATTTGGACAAATATATAGATAGAAAAGGTTTAGAAGGATATGGACCGAGCGCAGGGAAATGGGGTTGGCATGGAGAGACATTTTGATCAGCATGGACCAGTTTGTGCTAATGGCCTGTCTCTGTGCTACAGGATTCTACGATTCTACGATAGTTTACAGAGCTCTATGGAGCCCCCACGTTGGTTGAGAGAGAGCTCCAGGTTCTGAATGAACTCTCACCGTCTAGATGTACAGTTGGTGTGTGAC
Source organism: Hemiscyllium ocellatum (assembly GCF_020745735.1). NCBI lineage: Eukaryota > Metazoa > Chordata > Chondrichthyes > Orectolobiformes > Hemiscylliidae > Hemiscyllium > Hemiscyllium ocellatum. The sequence continues at coordinate 8,077,095 of NC_083405.1, forward strand.
CCTGCATTGAACGTCATGTAGTACACAAATCTGTCATCAGCCACACTCTGATAGTATTAGACATTCCCACCACCACCTGACCTCCATACAGAACACTAGCCTGTCTTCTCTGTCACAAACCAGTCCTTCTTTTTTGCTAAAAGCTGTTCATTCGCTCAAGATGTTTTTCAGAGGGTCAATAAAACGGTACCAGGCTACGATCAGTCTGGTATGGTACAGACACGAAAGGGATTTTCAGAGGTGTTTTATTTATATGTAAATAGATGAAACTAAAGACCAAAGTGGTCGTGCTTTAGAAGTGACATTTATAATGAACGGGGAGTCGTCAGCTCTTTTAGCTGAGCCAGCTGAGTTGAGCTGAACTGAGCAGTTTTCAGTTGTGTCTTGAACTGGGAAGTTAAACTGGTAGCTGTGTGGAAACTCTCTCTTTTCTGCCGTTCAGCTTCAACCTAGAAGCATGCGTTCCATTATAACATTTTTTTCAAGGAAGTTTGATTATTGGGACTATTGCGTGTATTTGGAATAGCATAATTAAGTCTAGCTGGATAGGTTGAATTTTGTAGCGGTTCTTTATTCTGTTCTTTGTGTTTCATTGTGTAATTTTGTGAATAACGTCTTTGTCTGATTTAAAATCTAGTAGTCAACCTACTTAAATTACTCCGGGTAATTTTCGTTGGATAATTATCAAAACAAACTGCAGAGTTATGCTCTGGCTGGTTGCTTCAGAATGTTTGAGTAGTCTAGCCTCGTCCATAACTGACTGGGGGCTCATTGCTGGATTTTTAACAACGAGTGGGAAGTGCTAGTGTCTTTGCTTTGGGTATTAGTTTGATTGGGTTGACAAAACTGAAAATAATAATGGCTATTTCAGTTGCCAAACGTTTCCTGGATGTGCATGCAGTGACTTTGGAAATTTAACGAAAAGTGAATAAGACCAAGTTGCAAAAATTAGCAGAGAAGCTGGAATTGGAACTGACTGCTTCTGTGAGGAAGGGAGAGATAATTACAGCAGTAGCTCGTCAATTAAACTTGCTGGAGAAACCATCAAAATCAGAGATGGCAAGAATTCAGTTGCAAATGAAACATCTTGAGTTAACGGCGAGAGGTTAGCAAAGGGCAGCCAACATGAAACATTTGACTTTCAATAAAATGCAGAAGACGGGGAAAAAGAGACAGCAGCAGGCCAGAGAGTAAAAAGAAAGAATGGGAAAGGAGATAGAAGCAGGGGAGAGAGAAAGAGAGAGCTTTTGAATAGCAAAAACTGACACGTAAAAAGGAATGTCAGTGTAAAAGGCTGGCGATACCGGCTGAGGGAGGGCTTTGTAAGGAAAAGAGTGCGGATGAGCAAACCCCTAGTAGTCAGAAGACTAGTGACAATTTGTTTGTGTATGTTCGAGCATGGCCTCAATTTGATGAGAAGTATGTGATGCCCTTTTCATTTCATTTGAAAAGTTGGCTAAACAAATGCAGTGGCCAGAGGCAATGTGGGTTTTGCTGATCCAAACGGAACTTGTACGTAGGACTGGTGAGGTATTCACATCCCTATCAGACGAGGTATCTGGGGAGTATGAGAAGGTTAAAAAAATCATTTTCTCTGCATAGGCAAACTTCCAGGAATGTAATGACGGATCCTGGTCAAACCTATCCTGAGTTTGTAAGGATTAAACAGACTAATCTTGATAGTTGGTTAAGAGCTTTAAATTTCAAGCAAAGCTATAATGCCCTTAGAGAGGTTAGTATTTGGAGGATTTCATAAATTCACTGCCTGACGTAGCGCAAACTCAGGTGGAAGAGCAGAGAGTCTAAGCAGCAATGTTAGCTGCTGCAATGGCTGATGATTATGAACTGGTCCATAAACTTGATTTGCTTTCCAGAATCAGTTCTGGTCTCTGAGGGACAGAAATTGGAGCAAAGAGATATCCTTACGTGCAAAGCAAAAGGTAGATCACAGTGTAGATCATAAGGATAATTTACCACCGTAATAAAGAAAACCTTGAGGGGGACAAAGAAGTTAAAATACTCTGGTGTTTTCATTGTAATAAAATGGGCCGCACAAAATCACAGTCTTTGTGGCCTGGAAGAAAACCAGATGTCGGATACCCAGACAAGCCTGGACGTTTTGTTGGACGAGTAACAAAAAGCATAAGGGAAGTTAGGCAATTACCTCAGAGTGTACAAGATGATTA